>NC_135236.1:177519201-177822231 GCF_051348905.1 Ranitomeya variabilis | reverse complement strand
AGAAAATGTGCAAAAAGTGCATGTCTATAAATTCATTCCATTGAACGTGTCATGTTTTATTGTGTAAGAAAACTGAATAATTGGCTTATTAGAAAAATGTTCCAAAGTAAAAACAGATCTTAAACAGTACCTCTCCCCAAATACTGCACATAGTAGAAGGACTGTACTTAAAAACATTTTTTTTTTTTCTTTTTTTCTCTCCATTCCGGTGTGGATATGGAGCGTATTGAAATTAGAGGTGCCTGATGTGTTAATTGTCCTATTTAACCGGGCATTTAATTTTGCTGAGCTCTATGAGCTGTGTCAAATTCACTGGTAAAGTGCTGGAGGGGAGATAATAATCTTTATTTTTATATAGCGCTAACTTATTCCGCAGCGCTTTACAGTTTGCACACATTATCATATGTTTCACTATGCCTAATGGCGTCAATGATATAAAAGCCAGAGTTTTTCCTCCAGCACACTAAGTGTTATGAGGTGAGGGGTTAAGTTAATTTGCATAATTGGCTGGCTTTTATGTGGACATCCATAAAGCGAGTGGGAGGATGTCCACCTTATATCCACCCCAGGGTGTGGTCTGGGGCTTAAGTAGATGACCTTCAAAGACAGCAGTGTTCAGTGTCTAAAGGGAAACACTCCAGAGAAGTGTTTTGTTTATACCTGAACTGTGGGTCTTGCTAACCCTGAGTGGGGTGATCTCCACTAATGCAAGGACTGTGCCTAGTGCTACCATTTTGTTTTGCTGTTTTTCTCCAGAGGGACTTGTTTATTTTGTGCTTCAGCTTGATTTATGCTGTATCTAATAAACAAAGTGTATTCCTAAAGCAGCATTGTTCCTGTGTCTACGTCCGTGTGCAGCCAAGTCAGCCGATCTACCGCAGAGCGTATATTGGCATCCAACTATTAAGCTGTCTAATCATAAATAGGCAGCATCCATTAGTAGGAAAAAGTAGACGTCTACAGTTCTTACAGAAGTGAAACGCCAATTGAGGTCAAGTGAGGGTTTGTCTCGTTACCACGCTGACAACGCCTTCTTCCCTACCTAACAGTAATACCCTCATTCCTTGTCTACTCCAAAGATGTTCCCCCATCTGATGCCGCCGCCTGCAACTTTACTTAACGGAAGTGCTGGGAGGTGTGCTTACGTGAGACAAAATATCTCACGCAAGCTTTTATCTGTCTAACGTGACCACGTTTCTCCCAGCATTTCCTGTTAGTGCCAGGAGAGGAGGCAGGCGGTCTCATCAGAGTGAAAAGCATCGCTTGACATCCAAGGACTGAGTATAAGTAAGACTGGGAGCGCGATCCACCCGCAGCTGTTAACTAGTTAAAAGCCGCTGTCAATCTCTGACAGCGGCATTTACTTGCGCTTACTGGAAGCACGTTGCTAAATCCCGCTGTCATGGTTTGCCCAGGAGTAATTTGGCAGTAGTTCTGGGGTTAATACTATGTGGCCTCTCTTTGGTTGGGGGAGGGCTATATCTACCCACCCCTGTGCTGTGCTGGTTGTCAGTTATACGTCCGTTCTCGGCTGGGCAGCTGACCCCTGTGTTTCTGTGCGCATTGCCTATCTTTGTATGTTTGCCTGTAAATGACCCGGTCTGTTCCTCGTTTGCTATCTGCCTGACTCTGTACTGTCTGCTATACTCTTGGTTTTGACCTCAGCTATGTCCCCTGACTTCCCTCTAACTTGTCCTTCTGGTTCTGCTCCGTCTTCTGAATTCTGACCACTCTACTCGTCTGCCCCTTTTGGTTACCACTCTGTTCTCTGGCTTCTGACCTTGGCTAGTTTTGACACTCCTACAGGCTTGCCTGTCTTGCTATTGTCCCCGGAAGACCGGGGCCTTGCTCCGCCTCCAGCCAGTCACATGCTGCTGGTTCTGTTCACCTGCAGCACACTCCCAACCACGCTCACTTGTCTCTATAGGACTCCTTCCCGGGGTTCCCCTGCACATTGGACACGTGCAGTCTCCAGCAGTGAGTCTGGTACGGTGTCCATCACACCTGCCCATCGGTGACCCCATCACATGATGGCATTTCACCAATGGGTCGGCATGAGAACTAGAGGTCTCCAGCAGTTGTTGGCACATGTCAGCTGGATAGATCAGCTATCGTGCCTGGAAAAGTGCGGGCTACAGGGGTCCTGCATCGGCGTACAATTACACCCAATATATGTCGGAAAGGGGTTAAAGAGGACATATCACCAAATTTTTCATGATGAACTAATAGTGGCTGCAGAGGAGAATGAAACTTTAATTTGTTTTTTAAAAAAATAGTACATGCCAATTAAAGTCTTGTGAGCAAAGCTAAAGTTTAAACTACAAAATTCTAATTAATGCTCTCATCTTTTGCCTCAAATAGTATAATGATCCCCTCTTTAGCCCGCATGCAGTAAGTATAATGTCCTTCCCTTTGGCCTCCATTTAGGATAATGTCCCCCTCTTCGCTACCATTTAGTTTAATGTCTCCCTCTTTGGCCCTCATTTAGCATAATGTCAAGTCCCCATTAGGTAATATTTCCCCCTCTTTGACCACCATGTAGAATAATGTCCCCCTCTTTGGTCCCCATTTAGGATAATGTGCCTTTCTTTGTCCCCCATATATTTTAACATCCTCCTTTTGGCAATAGTGTCATTGCGCCATCTGCGATGTCATCTGCTGCTGCTGGTATCGGATAGGCTGGTGGTGTGTGTAAGTATTGAGGAGCAGGGAGCTAGAGGTTCTCTACTCAGCAATACTTTTCATCTGGATGAGCATCCAAGGACTCACACCTAGAAGAAACCAGCAGATAAACCAGCGGGGACACCTCCACCCCAGTTTTGGTTGCACCATCCGCAACTGTGATTAAGCCTTGGCTCAGGTGCCCACCATGGGGATTCTTTTACCTTCAGTGGGCAAGTCAAAGCGTGAAGCTATTTAGCCATATGTAAAAAAAGAAACATCATGCTGCATATATATTGCATCAACACTAGATTCAAGGTCCAGACTGGCGATCTTCCCCACTATGCAGATTCCCTGTAGGGCACAGTGAATAACTGCATTGTGGTCAACCATCATGTTCTTTTGGCTGGTAGCCCTTTAATTTTTATGCAGAGATACACTGCACACGCAAGCAGCATCCAATACTTAACACCGCTGCGATGCACACATTGTGGGTTTATGTCTGACACTGTATCCCCATGGTCCTCCATACAATACAATGCACTCCCCATGCTCCTCAGTACAATATAATGCACTCTTCATAGTCCTCCATATAATAAAATGCTCTCCCCTTGATCCTCTATACAGTATGATGCACCTCCCATGGGCCTCTAAACAATGTAAAGCACCCCCATGGTCCTCTATACAATATAATGCATCCCCTATAGTCCTCTATACAATATAATGCACCCCACCCCATGGTCCTCTATACAATATAATGCACCCCCATGGTCCTCCATATAGTATAATGCACCACCCATGGTCCTCCATACAGAGTAATGCACCCCCATGGTCTTTCATACAGTATAATGCACCACCCCATGGTCCTCCCTACAGAATAATGACACACCATGGTCCTCTATACAATATAATGCACTCCTCATGGTCCTCGATGCAATATAATGCCCCCCCCCCCCCGCAGTCCTCCATACTTTATTATGGTCTCCAATCACTTATTTCAATACATACTCGCCTCTCCTTGTTCCACTCGATGCTCCACTCTCCTCTGCCTGTGGTGTGAAGCGCCTCACATTTCAGAACAGTGTGCGCACTGTAATGGCATCATCGTGCATGCTGGTCTGACACGTCAGACACCGAGGCAGAATGATGGGGGTGGAAGTGTCTGCTGACGCTCCCTCCTCCATCATCATAGCTCGTGCCGACAACCGGAGCCCACCTCTGGCCATCAGCGCGAGCAATGATGATGGAGAGGGGAGCGTCAGCAGACACTACCATCCCCATCATTCTGTGCCAGCGACGCTGAGAGGCAGAGGGGGGCGGGAGCTGACACCGGGCCCCTTGGGTCACAGACTCCATAGCAGTGGTGTTGCCTGCCACCATTGGCAGTATAACACTGCTAGAAGGTAATGATATTGGAAAATTGAGGACAGTCAATATCCTTTTTCTTATGAAGAGGAGTTTTCAAAAGATAATAGTGGGCTATTCCCGGGTGTTAGAATAATTTTTACCGCGATCATACCAAGAATATTTTGGGTTAGATCGGAGGGGCTGAAGCTCTGTGAAATAATGCGGAAGCATTTAAACAGATTGCTTTGTAAGTTTTTACTGTCAACTGGCAGTTATTTGTTTGGACACAAACTTGGAGTTTGCAGCCTTTTTAGAAAAGATGTTTTACTTTTATAGGAATTTGGAATCAATGTTTTCAATTTAAATCTGCAAGTGATGGTTGAAATAGCCTTTGGTTGGGAGGAGCCATGCTTGCCTAGTGAGGCAAGATGTCTGGTTGAGGTTCCATTCAGAGTTGAATATTCTTGTGCAGCGTTCATGTTTGCAGTAAGTTACCATAATTTTGTGTAATGCCATTTGTAGATGTTTACATCTTCATTACGATACATTTGTTTAAGAAGCCAAAGAATATTTATTTATGAGATTACTGACAGTCAATGAGGTGAGATATCATTTAAAAGGATGCTTTATCCCATGGGGCCAAAAATTGCTCTGTCTCCCTACATATTTCCTGATTATTCACCAAGTGTAAAAAAGGATAACATGTTAGTATTTACTTGACAAAACAAGACATCAGGAAGGATATATTAACATTTCGAGCAGGTCGTTGCCATCTTTTTCATTTTCTTTATCTGACAGCAATGCCTAAAATGTAGGAAAGGGTTTGGCTAGTGTTGCTACTAGAATATGCTCCTATAAAAAGCAAATATATACACTCAAATCTTTTTTTCAGCCAAACTATTGAGTGATTTTTATGAATTGGAAAAATAATTAATAGTATCTAGATGACCCATGTATATGGATACAATGATTCAGAATATTTAAAAAAACACTGACTGCAGAGACACCTTGTGGCTGGCATTTAATTTCTCACTTTTGATAGCGTGGCATAAGTTAAAGAAGCACCCTCAGCCAAAAATTGTATCTGCGAATCACTTCTGAACATGTCTTACTAACACAGAAGGACTTACAACTAAGTAGTCCAAAAGAAGTGAACCACGAGTATAAAAGCAAACAACTTTATTGATAATCTTAGAAAATACTAAAAGGATCTCAGGAATTTAAACAATGAGTCCAGTAGGAGGGGCCCTCAGTGCAGCAAATAATGACTCAATATATCAAGTATAGTGAATATACAGCTCCAAACTACAGTAGTCAATGAAAGTGTCATAATAAACAATAAATATCTATAACATTATAAATATTATATAATATACTGAACTACTAAGAGCTGAGGAAAAACAGACAAAGGACGCTGTGAATACTTAAATATTGATGAATACACCATCACGGAATAAAATTACCCATCCAGGAAATATATATGCCGTAAGCACAATGAGGGTGGATATATTGTAAGAGGGTGGTGCTGTTATGGACAGTAAGGAACACGCTGTCACTTTAAGAGACTGCACCCCCTTGTCTGCTGTGATGGAATGTTCTGCTTCTCCCTGTCAGGAATCTGAACGTTTTTTATTACCTTTTTGTGCATTACTGTCCTTTTCCAAGATGGCGTCTTTGGTCTCATGTGCACTGTGTCTTCCTGCTATAAAACTCCACCCCAGCCTTCAGTCTGTGCTAGAGTATTCTGCCTTGCATCCAGCTCCTGACTTCTGGTGACTCCCTGGCTATATACCTGCTCCTGTGAACCTGTGGAGTTATCCCCTATAATTATTACAGGATACTCTAGCCTAAAAAAAAAAGGAGACTGCTGGAACAATGACTGCAGAAAGCAGACTAGAGCAGGTGTTTTCCATAATTAGATCACTGCAGAAAGATGTGGAAGGTCTGAAAAAGAAGTTTGGAAGCTTTGAACTCAATCAACAAGTGTTTGGACAGACTTTGCAGGACTTAAGCACCCGCATGGCAGCCCAGGAAAACAAACTTGCTGGCATAGAGTCCCAGTATGGACGGGCTTTTCAGGACATAAGCACGCAAATAGCTGCACAAGCGACTTTTCCCTCTGGGCAACCGCCACCAGCTAGCCCACCTAAGTTGCCCCCATTCAGATTTAATGGTGATCGCGACAAATTTCGTGGCTTTGTGAATCAATGTATGCTATATTTTGATGTGCATGCTGACTGTTTTCCTAATGATAGATCCAAAGTATTGTGTGTAATAATGCTGCTGACCGCACGAGCGCTCGCCTGGGCGAATCTGATGATTGAGTCTCGTGACCCACGGTTAAATAACTTGGATGATTTCTTGGCCCCTATGGCATTAATGTTTGATGATCCTAATCGCCGTGCAACCGCTGAATCTGCTTTATTGTCTTTACGCCAGGCAAAACGTTCTGTTATTGATTATGCTACTGAATTCAAGAGATTAGTGGTAGATACCAATTGGGACAGTTAAGCACAATTGCCTATTTTTAAAAGGGGTCTGTCTAGTATTGTAAAAGATGAACTAGCTCGCTCTGAGTCACCACAAGAGCTAGAGACATTTATACAGCATTGTGTGCGCATTGACATTCGCCTTACTGAGCGTAGGCAGGAGAAGTTTGCTGCATATAACCGTATTTCTAACTTTTCCCTTCCTTCCAAAGAGCCTGCAGGTAAGACATCTCGGGAGGTGGAGGAGGTGCCCATGTAAATTGATTCCGTTCAGAGGCGCGAGATCAATGAGCGCCGGAAGCATCGCCTTCGTGAAAGTCTATGTTTCTACTGCGGCCAGTCTGACCACTTCTTGATCAATTGTCCTAAGTGTCCTAGACGGCCTAACAAGGTGCTAGCAGCAGTAGGGGTGTATGACAACTGTGATGATGAATCTGACATCTCTGAATGTAGCCTGCCTTTAAATGCTGTATTCCATTCACTTTCTATGACTTCACCCCCCAAGGAGCTTAAGGAAAAGAACTCTCACTGTTCTCTCCCTATTAAGATCCTGTGTTCAGGACAGTGGATTTCCAGTGCAGCTATGATTGACTCTGGTGCAGGTGGCAATTTCATGGATATCGCATTTGCCAAGGAACATGGTATTGAAATTCAGCAAAGAGCCTCTCCAATTACCATGGAAACAGTGGATGGGTCACCTTTAATCTCTGGGCCTGTGGATCAGGAGACCGTACCCCTTGAAATTTTGTTGGAGCCTAATTATCAGGAGCAACTTTCTTTCTTGCTAATTTCTTCTCATTTTCCTGTGATTTTAGGCATTCCTTGGTTGCGTTCTCAGAACCCAGTTATCAACTGGGAGACCAAGGAGATTATCTTTCCAACAAGGAGCAACTCAGCGTTAACAGAAGCTGTCCCTGAGTCCACGGCTACGGAACCACATGTACAGGTATTTTCTTTACCTCCAGCATATAAAGAGTTCTCTGACATCTGTGACAAGAATAATGCAGATCAGCTTCCTCCACACAGGCATTATGACTGTCCCATTGAGTTGCTTCCTGGGGCAGCTATTCCTTTTGGTAACGTATACCCTTTGGCAGCACCTGAGCTTCAAGCCTTAAAGGAGTATATTGATGAAAATCTGGCCAAAGGCTTCATACGTCCTTCTTCCTCACCAGCAGGGGCACCTATCTTTTTTGTAAAGAAGAAGGATGGGACCCTGAGACCCTGTGTTGACTATCGGGAACTCAATAAGGTAACCGTGCGAAACCGTTATCCTTTGCCTCTGATTCCCGAATTACTGGAAAGAGTCCGCCATGCTAAGGTGTTCTCTAAACTGGATCTTCGTGGGGCTTATAATTCGGTGCGTATTCGTCCAGGGGATGAGTGGAAGACAGCATTCAGATGCCGGTATGGACACTTTGAATCTCTTGTGATGCCCTTCGGGCTTTGTATCGCCCCTGCAACATTTCAACACCTTGCTACTGACATTTTCAGAGATTTGTTGGACTAGTTTGTAGTGATCTATTTGGACGATATACTAATCTTTTCTGACTCTCTACAGGAACATGAAGAACATGTCAAAACTGTTTTAAGACGTCTGAAAGAGAACTATCTTCATATTAAGCCGGAGAAATGCGAGTTCCATCTTTCTGAGATACAGTTCTTAGGTTATATCATCTCTCCCCAGGGGCTGAACATAGAATCTGGTAAGATTCAGGCTATCCTTGACTGGCCGGTACCCAAGAACGTTAAGGAGGTCCAACATTTTATTGGTTTTGCAAATTTCTACAGACGCTTCATTCGAAATTTTTCTGATATTGTCTGTCCCATTACTTCCTTGACAAAGAAGGAAAAGCCCTTCAAGTGGTCATCATAGGCTCAAGAAGCTTTTGATCGGCTTAAAGTCTGTTTCACATCAGCACCGCTGTTGATACACCCAGGTCCAACACTTTCTTTCATTTTGGAGGTGGACGCTTCTGATAATGCTTTGGGGGCTATTCTCTCCCAAAGAACTGGAGAGAAGGGTCTGCTACATCCTTGTGCTTTCTTTTCCCGTAGACTAACCTCAGCAGAGAAGAATTATGACATGGGAGACAAGGAATTGCTGGCTATTATTGCGGCTTTCAAAGAATGGAAGCATTATCTGCAAGGAGCTGCACAACAGATCATAGTGCTAACTGACCATCACAATTTAGAGTTCCTTAGATCCGCTAGATGTCTTTCTCCTCGTCAGGCTCGTTGGTACTTATTTTTAAATCAATTTAACTTTGTTATCTCGTACCGTCCAGGTTCTCGTAATGGGAAGGCTGATGCTTTATCCCGAATCCATGCTGTGGATTCTGTACCTGGAGCCCCGTCCAAGACCATTCTAACTGATGCCAATTTCATCGGAGTTATCCACGATCAGGACTTGTGGAAGGAGTGCAGGGAGGCCTATGACGGTGATGTATTTCTGGCCAACCCACCTGTGGATATTAATCTTGTCTTTAAGGGTGGCATGTGGTTCAGAGATCGACGTATCTACGTCCCTGAGGTCGTCCGTCTGCAGATCCTCAAGTTGGTACATGACTCCAAGTTGGCTGGTCACAGGGGGGGGTACAGAAGACACAAGAGTTCCTGAGCCGATTCTTCTGGTGGCCAACTTGCCTGAAGGATACCAAGGACTATGTTCTCTCTTGCGAGGTATGTGCTCGTTACAAGACTCCTCATGTGGCACCTACGGGTCTTCTACAACCATTACCTGTTCTGTCCTGCCCTTGGGGGTCTATATCAATGGACTTTATTGTGGATCTGCCTACATCGGGGGGCATGAATACAATCATGGTGGTAGTTGATCGCCTGACTAATGCTGCTCATTTTGTTCCGTGCACCGGCCTCCCCTCAGCTAAAGATACAGTGAACTTGGTTATACAGAATGTCTTTCGGTTGCATGGGGTTCCGGATGAGATCATCTCTGACCGTGGAGTGCAGTTCACTTCAAGATTCTGGAAGGGGTTTTGCTCTCCACTCAATATTAATGTCTGTCTCTCTTCCGCTTACCATCCCCAGACAAATGGTCAGACTGAGCGTACCAACCAGACGCTGGAACAATATCTAAGATGCTATGTCAGCCATCTCCAGGATGATTGGTTGGAGTTGCTGCCGTTAGCCGAATTTTCATATAACAATTCTCAGAGTGCCTCCACTAAATTTACACCTTTCTTTGCCAATCTGGGTTATCATCCGTGTATCTTACCTAGGTCTCCAATTAATTCTCCGGTTCCGGCAGTGGAGGAAAGGCTGACTGCGATGAGGCAAAATCTGGAGGTTCTGAAGGAATCCCTGACCACAGCTCAAGAACGTTATAAGAGATCAGCTGATAGATTCCGTAAACCTGCACCCATGTTCAAGGTAGGAGATTCCGTGTGGTTAGCAACTAAGAATCTGAAGTTAAACATTCCTTCACAAAAACTTGGACAGAAATTCATTGGCCCTTTCAAGATCAACGGTATTGTGAGCTCTGTGGCCTGCCGGCTGAAGCTGCCTAGGACTATGAAGGTACACCCAGTTTTTCATGTATCTTTACTAAAGCCTGTATCTCCTAATACCTTCCAGGGATGTGTTGTGCCACCTCCGCAGCCTGTGGTGATTGATGGGCAAGAACAATTTGTGGTGGAGGAAATTATTGATACCAGGATTCGCAGGAATCGGCTCCAATATCTGATAAGATGGCAGGGATATTCCCCTGAGGAAGACTCTTGGGAACCTGTGGAAAACATCAATGCCCAACAGAAGATTTCTCATTTTCATCAGAGATTCCCTGAGAAACCAGGTCCAGGATCGTCCTGAGGCCGCTTCTAAGGAGGGAGTAATGTCAGGACTCTGAACATTTTTTATTATCTTTTTGTGCATTACTGCCCTTTTCCAAGATGGCGTCTTTGGTCTCATGTGCACTGTGTCTTCCTGCTATAAAACTCCACCCCAGCCTTCAGTCTGTGCTAGAGTATTCTGCCTTGCATCCAGCTCCTGACACCTGGTGACTCCCTGGCTATATACCTGCTCCTGTGAACCTGTGGAGTTATCCCCTATAATTATTACACTCCCGTACAATAGACTGTGAATGAGCTGGACTGTGCAGAGGGTGGGGGTGGAGCCTGAACAGCCTGTGTGAGGTGAAGCTGTTGGAGTGAGAACTTTGTGCTGTTTTCTGCAAGAGAGGACCCACAGCCTGTAATGGACCGGACTTGTGAAATTTGACAGACTTTTCGGTGAGCAGCAAGAGTGGCTGTCCTGAGTGAGTTTGAGAAGCCACGAAGATACTGAGAAAGGGATTTACAGTTTCCAGGAGCACCTCCAGGACCCAGAAGCAAGGAGAAGACCACATTTCACAGAGCTGGCAGAAAGCCGTGCGCACCACCGTACTAGACTTTTGACACCTTGAGTTTGTTCCTGTTTTGTGCACATGTTAGGGCCTAGTGCAGGCTTCAATAGTCAGTACACGGGAGCGATGTGGCCTGCTTAGTAAAGGCCAAGAACGTTATACGTAGAGTAGCATTATTATTTGTTTATTGTTTGGATTTACTTGTATGACGTATGTTGATTCTGTAATAGTTGGAGCACCGTGCTATTTTATGGACAAGCTAAAGAATATAACTTATGTAAATTATGTTTTGCCATTGCATACCCCTGTTTGCATCTTCTTCATCCATTTCATTCCTTGCCTTCCAATAAATCTACCCTTTGTTGTTTGCACCTCATCTTGTGTACGGTAGTCTTCCTGCACCGTGGTGGTCCCCCGGCCATCACTTCAAGTGGCGTTGCGAGCAGGGTACTGTCACCAAGATGGAGGCGAGGAGAGAGGCCGCTCCATATCCTAACGAACCCTTGATTGCTGGGTGTCCCATCCTACGTGCTGAATTAGAGGGAGTTCTAGTGGATTGCCTGATAGATACCGGGTCACAAGTGACGATGATGCCAGAAACGTATTTCAAGCAGCATTTCCAGGCCCTGGCCAAGCCAGAAAAAGAGACATTGATCCAGTTGTTTGCTGCCAACCAACAACTGATCCCGGTCACAGGGGTCGTGTGGATGAATATTTGAATCTGCGGGCAAGAAGTGGGGAGAAAAGGGATCCTGCTAGTCCCTGAGCCTAGCAAAGAAAATGTGCCTGTAGTACTGGGAATGAATATCCTAACTCGATCAGATTATGTTTACCAAACAGGGACCTGGATATTGGAAGAAGGCTACTACACATAAGCCTACTCAAGAAACCCTTCAACGACTGATCCGCGTCTGTGGGACGCAGAAGAATGTGCCATCCTATCAGACCGTAGGGGTCATCAAGGCTCCTGGTAAAGAGCCTGTAGTCCTGCCTCCCAAGCGAGAAACTATAGTATACCTTCCAGTGGGGATGCATCGCAACCTTGACGGGTTGGAAGTGATTGTTCAGCCTGTTTTAGGTGGAGGAGTGGACCAAGAAGCCATGATAGCTCATACGATAGCTGTGGTCCAGCGAGGACATGTCCCAATAAGAACTTCCTTCCCTCCTCCAGGACATTAAAAATGGGTCGTGGCTGGGTCTTCCAGGAAGACAATGACCCCAAACATACAGCCAAGGCAACAAAGGAGCGGCTCAAAAAGAAGCACATTAAGGTCATGGAGTGACCTAGCCAGTCTCTAGACCTTAATCCCACAGAAAACTTATGGAGGGAGTTGAAGCTCTGAGTTGCAAAGCGACAACATCAAAATCTTAATGATTTACAGATGATCTGAAGAGAGGAGTGAACCAAAATTCCTCCTGACGTGCGCAAACCTCATCATCAAGTACAAAAAAGTCTTAGGCTATGTGGCACATGTTGCGGATTAGGCTATGTGCACACTTTGCGGGGTCCTCTGCGGGTTCTCCCGCAGCGGATTTGATAAATCTGCAGGGCAAAACCGCTGCGGTTATCCCTGCAGATTTATCGCGGTTAGTTTTGCGGTTTCCGCTGCGGGTTTACTCCTATACTATTGATGCTGCATATGCAGCAATATGCAGCATCAATAGTAATGTTAAAAATAATAAAAAATGGTTTATACTTACCCTCTGACGTCCTGATCTCCTCGGCGCTGCACGCGGCGGTCCGGTTCCAAAGATGCTGTGCGAGAAGGACCTTTGTGACGTCACGGTCATGTGATCGCGGCGTCATCACGGTCATGTGACCGCGACGTCACCGCAGGTCCTGCTCGCACAGCAACCCTGAGACCGGACAACCGCGTGCAGCGCTGAGAGGTGAGTATATCATTATTTTTTGTTATTTTTATTCTTTTTTTTTTACACTAATATGGTTCCCAGGGCCTGGAGGAGAGTCTCCTCTCCTCCACCCCGGGTACCATCTGCACATTATCCGCTTACTTCCCGCATCGTGGGCACAGCCACATGCGGGAAGTAAGCGGATCAATGCTTTCCTATGTGTGCAGAATCGCAGCGATTCTGCACAAAAAAGTGACATGCTGCGGAATGTAAACCGCTGCGTTTCTGCGCGGTTTTTCCATCAGCATGTGCACAGCGGATTGCGGTTCCCATAGGGTTTACATGTAAATGTAAACGCTATGGAAACTGCTGCGGACCCGCAGCTACAGAAACGCTGCGGATCCGTGGTAAAACCCGCAAAATGTGAACATGGCCTTAGGCTTAGGAACTTCTGGTGCGGATTCTGCATCTCCTGGCAGAAAATGCACCTGCGGTTTTTTATGCGGTTCCGCAGCGTTTTTTTTGTGCGTTTTTGCTGCGGTTTTCTTGCGGATTTGCTGCGGTTTTTACCCCTGCGGTTTTCTATAATGGAGTGGGTACAAAAACGCTGCAGATTCACAAAAAAGAAGTGACATGCTACTTCTTTTAAACCGCAGCGTTTCCGCAGCGGATTTTCTGCAAAGTGTGCACAGCATTTTTTTTTTCTCATTGATTTACATTGTACTGTAAATCAATTGCAGATCTGCAGCGTTTCTGCACCTCAAAAAGCGCTGCGGATCCGCAGCAAATCCGCAACGTGTGCACATACCCTTACTGCTGTGCCTGCCAGCAAGAGTTTTGCCACCAAGTATTAAGTCTTGTTTGCCAGAGGGATCAAATACTTATTCTCACTGCAAAATACAAATAATTTTTTTCTAATTTATACAGTGTGATTTTCTGGATTTTATTTTTGATATTCTATCTCTCAATGTTAAAATGTTAACCTACCCAATTATCTTTGTCAGTTGGGCAAACTTACAAAATCAGCAAGGAATCAAATATTTATTTCCCCCACTGTATATATTTTCTATACACTTTACCTGTTTTCAGGTTTTATGTTGTCATAAACTATTTTTACCCTGAAGAGATTTTGTCCATTCTCTTTCCCTTAGGCCGGAGTCACACTAGAGTATAATACAGACGAGTGCTGTGCGAGAAAACATCACATAGCACTCGGACCAGTGTTCATCTTTGGGGCAGCTCACATCACCGTTTTTTTTCTTGGGCATATTCTACGTGCGTATATATCGGCCGAGTCTCGCCAATGCAAGTCTATGGGTGCGAGAGAAAATCGGACACCACACGGACCATCAGTGTGACTTGCAAGAAATACGCACACATTTTCCCCATTTCAGACCATTGAACCATTAAATTCATTGGGGAAAAGCAGTGAGAAATGTAAAGCCGTATGCATGTCATACGGATGCATAGGTGCGAGAAAACCGCATCATCGCATTGCAAACGCACGGATGACCATCTGGAGAACATTTGTGTGACTCTCGGCCAAGAGAAACAGACCCATTTTTCATACATTAAAGGGAACCTGTCACCTGAATTTGGCGGGACCAGTTTTGGGTCATATGGGCGGGGTTTTCGGGTGTTTGATTCACCATTTTCTTACCCGCTGGCTGCATGCTGGCTGCAATATTGGATTGAAGTTCATTCTCTGTCCTCCGGAGTACACGCCTGCGAAAGGCAATATTGCCTTGCGCAGGTGTGTACTCCGGAGGACAGAGCATGAACTTCAATCCAATATTGCAGCCAGCATGCAGCCAGCAGGTAAGGAAAGGGTGAATCAAACACCCGAAAACCCCGCCCATATGACCCAAAACTGGTCCCGCCAAATTCAGGTGACAGGTTCCCTTTAAGTGTGACTCCGGCCTTAGGAAGATGACATACTTTATTACCCATCCCCCACCCCCTTTTTTGTTAATTATATGTAAGTTTATTAAGCTGAAAAGTGATTATCAAGAACTTTGAGCTCCTATTAAATGTAATGTTTACTGTGTAACAGTAGGGGGCTCTCTAACAACAGTGAACTGTGTGCTGTGGCTGATATTTTGTGCTTGAACTTTTACTCTGTGATTGAAAATGGGACATTTGTCCAATAGGAGGGACATTTTTAACTCTTCTTGTGGACTGGTAATGCCCAAATTTCCCCACCTGACACAAACTGCCAAAGATAACAATTGTGCTATGAAATCCCCTAAAGGATTGTCAAGAGCATGATCTTTATGATCTTTATGTTCCCATGGAGCCATAAAACCAACCCAAACAAGTTATTTATAGGAATGGAATATGTTTTACTGAAATAGCTCATGTTGCATAACCCGATAGTTCTGTTTGGATATAGGAACACAAAAACTAGAACTGAATTCATATCCTTCAGATCCTCATTGGAGCAGGTTGCTCTATCTGTTTATTCCTGTACAATACAATATAGTATGATGGAAGTTCGACAACAGATCTGTCCAAAGCGTGATTTCCATTTTCCTGTTACTGTAACAGAACATAAATGTAGAATTCCAAAAGCAGATGTGAGCAGGCGCTAATGTTTTATTTTTATCACCAGTTATGGGGCTTTAGCCATTTCCATTTTGGCATGCCCCCCTTTTTTTACCCCTCCTGAAACATTAACTATTCCATATGTTATCTTTTTATAAGCATTCATGACAGTCCAACAGCTGCTACCACCTGTGTGAGCAGAAATGTTATCCGCTGACCAGTTTATAGAGGATTTTAACAGTAGAAAGTCCTGTAGTATAGTGCCCAGCCACATAGTATACTGCCCAGTCACGTAGTTTATTGGCCAGCCACATAGTATATTGCCCAGTCACGAAGTATATTGCCCAGTGACGTAGTATAGTGCCCAGTCACGTACCTAGTATATTGCCCAGCCACATAGTATACTGCCCAGTCACGTACATAGTATATTGCCCAGTCACATAGTATACTGCCCAGTCACGTACGTAGTATATTGCCCAGCCACATAGTATACTGCCCAGTCACGTACGTAGTATATTGCCCAGCCACATAGTATACTGCCCAGTCACTACACGTAGTATATTGCCCAGCCACATAGTATACTGCCCAGTCACGTAGTATATTGCCCAGTGACGTAGTATAGTGGCCAGCCAAATAGTATATTGCCCAGCCACGTAGTATAGTGCCCAGCCACATAGTATACTGCCCAGTCACGTACTATAGTGCCCAGCCACATAGTATACTGCCCAGTCACGTAGTATATTGCCCAGTCACGTAGTATAGTGCCAGTATAGTGCCCAGCCACATAGTATACTGCCCAGTCACGTAGTATATTGCCGAGCCACGTAGTATGCATCATATCCATGTTAAAAAAAAGAAATAAAATAAAAAATAGTTATATACTCACCTTCCGGAGCCTCAGGATCGAAGCAGCCGGTTACCGCTCCTCGCGCGCTCCGGTCTGAAGATTGCATTGCGGTCTCGCGAGACCGCTACGTCATCATCTTGCGAGATCGCAGCATGGACCGGTTACCGGAGCGTCGCGAGCAGGGAAGGCCTGTTGTGGATCTGAGGGGCCGACGGATAGTGGCATAGCGCGGTCGGTTAACGCTGCCATTAACCCTGTGTGAGCGCTGACTGGAGGGGAGTACGGAGCGGGCGCTGACTGCGGGGAGGAAGGAGTGACCATTTTCTTCTGGACTGTGCCCGTCGCTGATTGGTCGCGGCAGCCATGACAGGCAGCTGGCAAGACCAATCAGCGAACGAATAACCGCGACAGACAGACAGACAGATGGACAGACAGACGGAAGTGACCCTTAGACAATTATATAGTAGATTCCCACCTGCTTGTTTTCTCTTGATCTCCAACTCCTTTAATTGACAGCTCTGGCTTCATAGAGACAGAGAATGATGGAGATAAAGGGGAAAACAAGCAGGTGGGAAGGTGTATATACTGTAAGTGATTGGCCTCGCCGTGAAGCATCGAGCGCCTGTACTTTTGAACAGTCATCCTGTGTTGACAGGGTCCCTAACCTTTGTGATGTATCTAAGGTTTGCAGAGCTGAGAGGTAAGCTGCTGAAAACAGGCAATATCGGTAGCCCTAATAGCCATTATGAATCTGGAATTTCCGAAAAATATTAATACCGTACATGCATTTTTAGAATAAAAATTAGTATTTTTCTGATGGTACATTCCTTTTAAAAGATTTGTGGTTTAGGAGGTTAACCGGAATCTGATAGCAGATTTATGCTATGAACGGTATGGATTGAAGACCGGCTGTGTTATTGCATTACTGTAGTGGTTTAGTAGTGGATATCGCAGAAAACAAGATTTATTGTTCATCCCTAAATCATACAAACAGGGTTCAGGAGGAGTTATATGCTGCAGTGTGGAAGGATCATCACACACACATTTTGGTTGTAAGCAGATGTTACATATATACATTGTAAAACACATACAGGGTCATGGGACAAACAATATTGTCCAGTTTACATAATGTATTCACCCCCCAATATAAGGGCAGTAAGTCATTTTTATGGTGTAGTTGCTGGAGATTTCAGTCTCAAAAAGTGAAAGCGCAAATACAATAATCTCAGCGCCTGGTCCCATTACTAATAGTATTTCTGGTTCCCTTCATTACCTAATCACTAATTCTGCCTGACAGATCCTAATTTAGATACTTTTTTTGTATTCTGAGAAATTTTTCATGGAAGGCAATTAAGAGTGCCAAGTTTCCAAATGACTTCAGAAGGTCAGTTTTGTGCTGGTCAGGGAAATATTCCCATCAACTCCGCTTGCGCTCTCCTCTAATACCTTGTCTCGTTTTATTGTTTGTCTTTCTCCACTTTGGTGGCACAGAAACAAGCAAATGTTCTAAGAAAAAAATGCTTTTAAATACTTAAAATACTGCCCAGAATCACATACGGTACAACTGCCCCCACTGAGGTCTCATCCATTCGTTCTTGCACTCTCGTTTTATCTGACTGTGCACACCTAAATCACATTTCCTAAGTCCATGGGCTCAGTTTCACAACCACGCTATATAAAAAAAAAAAAGTGCTATACATTTTTTTTCATAATATTTCAACACATCCATCACATAATACTATCATTCAGTGACTAAACAACGCTGGTTACATTAGGGCTCACTCACACTTCAGTTTTCACATACTAGTGCTATCCATTTTTCTTGCGATATCACCCTTACCTATGACAGTCTGCGGGGCAAAATCGCAGAGATATGTGCAATATTGATCCAAGTGTGGGATTAAAATCGGCAGTGCAAGTCTATGGGTCAGTGAAAAAAATGGGCCAGCACTCGGATGCCATCTGTGTGCTGTACGTTTTTCATTGACTAGTGTATTGGAGAAGGTGGAGAATCTTTTTTCTCATCACTGGAAAAGAGAATAATGAAACTTTGACCAAAGTGATGAAAATCTGATGACACTTTGATGAATATATGATGAAATTCTAATGGAAATCAGAGATGAAATTCAGTTTTTCTCATATGTCAAAGCTGAAATCTGAATGAGCCCTTATGCTGCACAAATAGTGCCCATATAATTCTGCTATACAGCACTCAAATAATGGTGTCATGTTTCCTTCATAATACTCCCATAGTATGTACTGTTCAAATATAGTGCCAGAGTGTTAAAATGATAGACAATAGCTAAAACAATACACATAAAAAGTAGCAACCATACTGAATACCAAACAATTCCATACTAGAGCTTATATAGTATCATTAGACTCATGGCTGTATGATAGCCCTACATAATATAGTACTAGACATATAACAGAGTATCAGCCATAGAAAATATGTTTCCGATGCAGTATGTTAACATCAGTCCAAGCACTTATGTAATAGTACTTTGTATCAGAATAAGAACATAATAATACATGCTATCTATATAACACAAATTTCATCATCAGTCACCTCCAAATGAAAAACACTTTACAAGGGAAAACTGCTGGAGGAGTTGATGGACATGTCACATGCTCTTTCATTGGCAGCCATATAGTTTACAAGAGGAGAGCTATATAGAGCAACGGGGGTAAGAGCAGGGCAGTTTCTTGCATGTGTAGTTTACTGCACTTGTCAATAAATAAATGAAAAAATGACATAGGGCCCACCCTATTTTTAATAACCAGCCAAGGGAAAGCAGACAGCTGTGAGTTGGTCTTTTTATTCTGGGAAGGGGCTAATATCCATGGACCTTTCCAGCTTATAAATATCAGGCCCCAACTGTCTGCTTAGCCTTTGCTGGTTATTTAAAAAGGGCAGACCCAAAAAAAGACGTGGGGTCCCCCAATGTTTAATAACCAGCTAAGGCCTCTTTCAGAAGTTCATGTCTCCTGTACATATGGTGACAGTTTTCACACGTACTGGATACACTTGCATACGTTGACCTATTCAAGTGAATGGGTCTGTGCACGTCAGTGTGTTTCCACAGACTGTGTATCCACAGGCAAAATACATTGACATGTCCGTTTTTTAACAGCAGCACAGGCCGCAAAACGTCCCACACACGTGCACACTGACTATATCTGTATTTCATCAGTACCACACGTATCAGCGCCTGGGAAGCAGCTGTACAGTTAGTGTTGCTCCCCGGCACCAGGTGCTGAAGACTGCTCTCATCATTCTCCCCTGCCCTGCCGGCGATCAGCGCGAGCAGGTGATAATGATGAGCGTTATATTCAAGTGATAACAGTGAGAGCAGGCGGTGGCTGATGGAACTACTATTCCCATCAGCCTACACCTGCTGCTGCTAATAACAGTGAGAGCAGGAGGCAGCTGATGGGAGAATTCATCAACCTGCACTTTAAATAAATTTAAAAAACGGCATGTGTATTTTTGATAACCAGCCAGACAAAACTGACAGCTGCAGGCTGCAACCCTCAGCCGTCAGCGTTTGCAAGGCTGGTTATCAAGAAAAGAAGGGTCTCCACACTGTATTTTTTAATTATTTATTTATTTATTTTTTTTAAAGCGGTGTGGGGTGCCCCCCCATTTTTGACAACCAGCCTTGCTAAAGCAGACAGTTGGGGGCTGATATTCTCAGGCTGGTAAGGGGCCATGAATATTGACCCCCACCCTAAAACTAGCAGCAGGTTACTTGTGTTTTTGGCATTCATTTTTATCGCGTTTTTTACTTTTGTTGGTATGTTTTGTTTTCAACAAAGCTTATTTGTTTTTGATACTTCCTGGTATTTGGCTTTGACGAAACTTTAATGATACAGTCATGTGCAGATTAGATGCATTTTTGATGCGTTTCCACAGGGAAATGCACTAAAAACATTCCCTGACAGCAAGCAAGCTTGAATTTGTAAAGCGCTGCGGAATATGTTGGCGCTATATAAATAAAATTATTATTATTATTATTATTAATGGTAACATATCATTCATTCTTTGAACTGAAATATCCTGCATGTCTATTGCTCCATTCCCTGACAGCAAGCAAGCTTGAATGGTAACATATCATTCATTCTTTGAACTGAAATATCCTGCATGTCTATTGCTCCATTCCCTGACAGCAAGCAAGCTTGAATGGTATCAGAGTCCTTCTACCTTCGGCATTGATTCCTGCTTATATCTATATTTGTTAGCCAGCTTGTTATGCAATTGTTTTTGTTTCTAGATATTTAATTCTCTTCTGCTTGTCCTTATGCCAAGAGTTCGCATAACTGTTTTTCAAAGGGGTTTATGATCCATGTAGACCTGGACATTTGTTTATCTGATCACTACATTTATTGTGCCCTGCTGTCTCAATTGAGTTAGATTGATTGGTAACGAGAGGGGGGAAGACCAAAAAAAAAAAAAAAAAAGTGAGATCTAAGAGCTGGCCACCTATAAATGTAGATATAGCTTGGGGAAGCATTCATGCAGGGGGCATTCGTGCACTATTCTTCGTGTACATTTTTTTTTCAAAGTACTTTTTTTTCTAAGTATTCAGCAGTTATAACATGGCAGTTAGACAGGGCAGGAGACAGGTAAGACAATCAAAATCTATTCCCTATTCAGTTGGCACACAGCAAATACTCACCATATGTATTTGTATAATCTATATCATGGCTGCTGCTTTCACACACAATCACCGCCCTTGCATCAACTCTTTACACTCCATCCATATTGGCCCCTCTGTCCTGGCCTCTCCTATGTATAGCACTCATGCTCTGTTCACATTGCTTAACAGTACAGATCCATTCAGTCCCACCATCCAACACAAGAGACGCTCTCACAAATCACTTAACCATCTGCTCACTCTTTCTATCCTCCTTCTCCTAGTTGCTGGAGACATCTCTCCGAACCCCGGCCCCCCATGTTATAGCCAGTCAAACCTCCCAACTGCTACACCCAGAAACCCCTCTAACCTTATTAATATTCCATGCATGCCTTCTGTCTCTTTCAATTGTGCTCTTTGGAATTCTCGCTCTGTGTGTAATAAACTCTCCTTCATTCATGACTTCTTCCTTTCTAACTCTCTTAATCTCCTGGCTCTTACTGAAACCTGGATCCAGCAGTCAGACACCACCGCTGCTGCTGCTCTCTCATTTGATGGACTACACTTTTCTCATACCCCAAGATCAGACAACAGAGCAGGTGGAGGCGTTGGTCTGCTCCTTTCACCCAAATGTACCTTCCAAGTTATCCCCCAAGTACCCTCACTTGTATTCCCTTCCTTTGAGGTCCATGCTGTCAGATTCTACGTCCCCTTCTCCATGCGAGTGGCGGTGGTGTATCGTCCTCCCGGCCCCTCTCACCAGTTCCTGGATCATTTTGCCACCTGGCTTCCACACTTTCTCTCTTATGACACCCCCACCCTCATCATGGGTGATTTCAATATCCCAATTGCTTCTCCCCTCTCCCCATCTGCTTCTCACCTTTTATCTCTAACCTCCTCTTTCGGCCTCTCGCAGCATACTAACTCTCCAACACATGATGATGGAAACTCCCTTGATTTGGTCTTCTCCCGGCTTTGCTCACTGGATGATTTCACAAACTCCCCTCTCCCGCTCTCTGACCACAACCTTCTTTCATTCTCTATCGAGAACTGCCATCCCGCTCAGGTCATCCCCACTTTCCACACTTATAGAAACATACAGGCCATTAACACCCAGAAACTTATGAAGAACTTGCAGTCTTCATTGGCCCCAATCTCCTCCATCTCTTGTCCTGATTCTGCTCTGAAGCATTACAATGAAACCCTGCAAAGTGCCCTGGAAGAAGCTGCACCTCCTATACATAGAACAACTCGGCACAGACGGCGACAACCGTGGCACACGCTGCAAACACGTTTCCTGCAGCGGTGCTCCAGGTGCGCCGAACGTCTGTGGAGAAAATCTAATCTGCCCGAAGATTTCATCCATTATAAGTTCATGTTAAAAACATACAACTCTGCCCTTCACCTCTCCAAACAAACCTATTTCAACACCCTCATCACCTCGCTGTCCAATAACCCTAAACGTCTCTTTGACACTTTCCGGTCCCTACTCAACCCAAGAGAGCAGGCCCCAACCACAGATCTCCACGCTGACGATCTGGCCAATTACTTCAAAGAAAAAATTGACCACATTCGACAGGAAATCATTTCCCAATCTCTTCATACCAAGCACTGTCCTCCCTCCCCCACTGCATCTAGTTCACTCTCTGACTTTGAACCAGTTACAGAAGAAGAAGTAAGCAGGCTCCTTGCATCTTCTCGCCCGACCACTTGCACCAGCGACCCCATTCCGTCGCATCTCCTCCAGTCCCTTTCCCCGGCTGTCACCTCTCACCTAACAAAAATATTCAACCTTTCCCTCACTTCCGGTATTTTTCCCTCCTCATTTAAGCATGCCATCATACATCCACTACTTAAAAAGCCCTCCCTCGATCAAAATTGTGCCGCTAATTATAGACCTGTCTCTAATCTTCCCTTCATCTCTAAACTCCTGGAACGCCTGGTCCACTCCCGTCTTACCCGCTATCTCTCAGATAATTCTCTTCTCGACCCTCTTCAATCTGGTTTCCGCTCTTTACACTCTACTGAAACTGCCCTCACTAAAGTCTCTAATGACCTACTAACAGCTAAATCTAATGGTCACTATTCCATGCTAATTCTCTTGGATCTCTCCGCAGCATTCGACACTGTGGATCATCAGCTCCTCCTCACTATGCTCCGCTCCATCGGCCTCAAGGACACCGTTCTCTCTTGGTTCTCCTCCTATCTCTCTGACCGATCCTTCACTGTATGTTTTGCTGGTTCCTCCTCCTCTCACCTTCCCCTTACTGTTGGGGTTCCTCAAGGATCAGTCCTAGGCCCCCTCCTCTTCTCTTTGTATACTGCCCCTATTGGACAAACAATCAGTAGATTTGGTTTCCAGTACCATCTCTATGCTGACGACACCCAATTATATACCTCTTCTCCTGTTATCACGCCGACCTTTTTAGAAAACACCAGTGATTGTCTTACCGCTGTCTCTAACATCATGTCCTCCCTCTATCTGAAACTGAACCTGTCAAAAACTGAACTCCTCGTGTTCTCTCCCTCTACAAACCTACCTTTGCCCGACATTGCCATCTCTGTGTGCGGTTCCACCATTACTCCAAAGCAACATGCCCGCTGCCTTGGAGTCATCCTTGATTCCGAGCTTTCATTCACCCCCCACATCCGATCACTGGCTCGCTCTTCTTATCTGCATCTCAAAAACATTTCCAGAATTCGCCCTTTTCTTACTTTCGACTCTGCAAAAACTCTTACTGTCTCACTTATTCATTCTCGTCTGGACTATTGTAACTCTCTACTAATTGGCCTACCTTTTACCAGACTCTCCCCGCTCCAATCTGTCCTGAATGCTGCTGCCAGGATCATATTCCTCGCCAACCGTTACACCGATGCCTCTACCTTGTGCCAGTCATTACACTGGCTACCCATCCAATCCAGAATCCAGTACAAAACTACTACCCTCATCCACAAAGCACTCCATGGCTCAGCACCACCCTACATCTCCTCTCTGGTCTCAGTCTACCAACCTACCCGTGCCCTCCGCTCTGCTAATGACCTCAGGTTAGCATCCTCAATAATCAGAACCTCCCACTCCCGTCTCCAAGACTTTACACGTGCGGCGCCGATTCTTTGGAATGCACTACCTAGGTTAATACAATTAATCCCCAATCCCCACAGTTTTAAGCGTGCACTAAAAACTCATTTGTTCAGATTGGCCTACCGCCTCAACGCATTAACCTAATTATCCCTGTGTGGCCTATTAATAAAAAACAACAACATAATCACGTTCCTCCATCATGTTCTCATACACTTTATGCAGTTAATAGCCTCTGTGTCTGTACTGTTACATACTTAGGCAGTTAACTGGTTCATGCAGCTTTACATGAACACCCGAGCCTTACACTATGGCTGGTCCAAATAACTAAAGCAATTGTTACCATCCACCTCTTGTGTCTCCCCTTTTCCTCATAGATTGTAAGCTTGCGAGCAGCAGGGCCCTCATTCCTCCTGGTATCTGTTTTGAACTGTGATTTCTGTTATGCTGTAATGTCTGTTGTCTGTATAAGTCCCCTCTATAAGTTGTAAAGCGCTGCGGAATATGTTGGCGCTATATAAATAAAATTATTATTATTATTATTATAAAAACGCATGTGCGTTTTTTACCTGCGGATTTTCTTCATCTAAATGCAAGTCTATCTAAAAAAATCTGCACATAAAACTCAGCGTCTCCACAAGAGAAATTGACATGTTGAAGATTTGAAGCATACACTGCAGGTCAGCTTACGGTGAGTGAAAAAAGCACTGTGGGCAGGAGATTTCTGTAGGGCTTTACTCACACTCCTAGTTTTGGCTACAAACAATGATGCTAAATACTGACCAAATACTGACTTGTGAATAAGCTCTAAATCCCACACACTTTGCTAGAACTGTAAGATGCTACGTTTTTGGCGCAGCAAAATAGCGCAGCATCAAAACCTCATCATGGGCACACAGCCTTAAGATTTATGTACTAGGTACTAGCATTGTTCTGAAGAAATAACACCTGTGTACTTTAAAAGGGATCTGTCATCAAATCTATACCCTAATATCGACACAAGCCCCATACACTTCAAGCCTCGTTAGTATATACTTTCAGAATGGGATTTCTTTGCATTAGAACATGATATGAGACCATTCAGGCATTGATTATAGGGATTTTCCTGTTATAATATATTGATCACCTTTTCATCATTAACTGATTGCTGGAAGTTGAACACTTGTCAATCAGCTATTACAAGCTCTAGCAGTGTCCGGATTGGTCTGGATGTAAATACATGGAATTGAGCTGCAATATGCACTGCACTGTGGCCACTGCCGCTTCCTGACGAACATGGGCCATAGAATAGGAGCTAATCTGCAGTACTCGACAGTGGCTGCTACACATTGAATGGAGTTACTGAATTCAGCTCTGTTTCATGTGTTTACATCCAGCCTTTACCTGAGCTTGTGATAGCTAATCAGTGGGGGAGCCAGGTGTCAGACTTTGATCGATCATTAATATAATATGATAGGACCTTCAGTTTGCATTTTCAAGAACTTCACAGTATTGCTGGACGTGTTGTAAAAAGTTGATGGCAGATTCCCTTCTAAATAGTCATAGATAAAAACTTAGAAAAACAAATATATTTATTTGCATAAGCTACATTTATATTCATGTATATAAAAGGTACCATTTGTTAGAGAACGATGTTAGGAGTGTCTCATACAAATATTTAAGAGTGAAATTACAGCAATAGGGATTTGTTGTACTCCTCACTAACCATACATTGCTGTGCTTTATCATGCAGAGGTGAAGAATGATATTTCCTAATATTCACGTGAGAAAGCAGTCACATCCAGAGAGTGAGGACATGTTTACCATGTTCAGGCATCCATTTCAGCTAATACATAGCTAGCACATTAGTGCCGTTTTCGAATATAACAAATATTAAAGAGTTGAGTAAGGCTGCCGTCACACTATCAGTATTTGGTCAGTATTTTACATCAGTATTTGTAAGCCAAAACCAGGAGAGGGTGATAAATGCAGAAGTGGTGCACATGTTTCTATTATACTTTTCCTCTAATTGTTCCAATCCTGGTTTTGGCTTACAAACACTGATGTAAAATACTGACCAAATACTGCTAGCGTGACGGCAGCCTAAAGAGTTTGCAGGCTCAAGATACAAAATAAAATACTGAAGATGGGGGGTGGGTCCTTTCCAAGTGTAGAACTGGGCAATGTGCAGTCCCTCTCGATTACAGTGTAATAGAGATATGCTCACTCTCTTCTTTCCATATCTTCCCTATGATTTATCCAAAGTTACTGAGTGTGTTGGGCCAACTTTCTTTGTGGAATAGTGAACTGAGCCCCCCTTTCCTCAGTTGATTGAACCTTCGGGCTCGCTCACACGGGCGTATAATACGGAGGAATCTCACATTGCACTCTGACCAGTGTTATTTAATGAGGCACAACAGATCTGCGATTTTTTTTTTTTTCTTATAGCAATTCGGAATGAGAAAAAAAATGGCAGCATGCTGTGATTGGCAGCGTATCTCGCATGACGCGCACCCATTCAAGTCAGTGGGTGTGTGCAAAACATCGGACTGCACTCAGCTGTCATCTACGATTGGACCTGTAGAAGCGCCACCTGTGCACGAAACGGCCATCGTCCTTCCATCTCCCTGCATATCTCTCCTCACCCGCCGCTTTGGATGTCCGTATGAATAGTGAGTGCTGGCTTTCTATATTTTTCTATATCAGTATCAGTGGGTGATTAATACAGAAGTGGTGACATGTTTCTATTACACTTTTCCTCTGATTGTTCCACTCCTGGTTTTGCCTTACAAATACTGAGGGAAAAACTCACCAAATGCCCAACATGTACATCTCGATTAAGACCATGCATTTTTGATGCGGCAGAAATAAGCACCATCAAAAACTTATCGTGAGCACACAGTGTTTGCTATAATTGTAATTTTTCATTTATTTATTCTACTTTTCATTGTACCATAGTATTTTGTTTACAGTAGGATTCACAGCCAAATTATCAATTCCTATCAAATTATGAGCATAATGTACTGAGATAAAGGGCATAATATGTGTGTGTTTATCAATTTTTATAGCCATTCATACAATATATAAAACATCAGTTATAACTGGAATCTCCTAACTACTCACTCAACAATGTTATTTTCCAGGAGTCCTTCACTTATCTGCTACCTACAAGTTCAAACATGACCTAAAATCTTTAAAGTCAGAGGGACACTGAAGCTGCGCAGGCGAGGAGGTCCAGTTACCAGATCCTAGGTAAATAATATATGAATAGGGGTAGATGACAGGATATTATAGTCACAACTTAGTTTAAGGTATTGAGTGGATTTATCCTTTAAACAAACCCTTGACTTACAACTTTGACAAAATCTAAGTCAACAACGCCCCAATAGTAGCCAAACAGTACATGCTGACACCTGATCCATAGTGTAAGGACTGTCCTCTCATCATGACCATCAGTGTGTTTAGCATTTTAGACAGAGGCAATAGGGGTTGTTGTTAACAGATGAAGAGTTAGAGCATTTAAATAGGAAACCTGGGCTATCTGTAAACTATTCGCTAACTGCCGGTTGCTTTTTAAAATACATCTTCCCTTAAAATATAAAAACAATATATACTTATACAAAACCCTTTCTGGTATGGTCACAGCAGATTTGGTGCTGAATAAAGTTTGGAGAAATCCATGCACATGTTGTAGAAAAGAAACAACCGCATGTAGCAGTAAAAAAACTAAATTTGGGCAAAAAAAAAAAATCTGCTTCATGTCAACATACCCTATTTTCCTTATGTTAAGATCTAAAAAGTAAATTATTTATTTTTCTTAAGCTGAGTGACAACCGATGACTTCCAGGATAGCAGCTACTACATAGCTTGTTACTCAGCTATCACCAGGCCAGATGCAGGGGAACCTACTTAGTTATTCCTCAATGTACACTGTTATGGCTGGACCTGGTGGTTAGGAGCACCGGGGATGACCTGATAGTCAAAACTGCAAAATAGAGCGAGCTCTGGGAAGTGGGAGCTCTGCTGACCGCAGCCCTAATCTATTATCACACACACTGGAATTAGCCGTGGATCGTACCTGACTCTGCCTAGACGACTCTTCACAGCCTGAGAGGTTACTTCCCCTAAAGAGAAATATAGCCTCACCTTGCCTCAGAGAAATTCCCCAAAGCAAAAGAGCAGCCCCCCACATATATTGACTGTGAGTTAAGAGGAAGGCACAAACATAGGAATGAGACAGGTTTCAGCAAAGGAGGCCCGACTTACTAAATAGACAGAAGATAGATAAAGGGATCTTTGCGGTCAGCACAAAAAACTACAAAAAGCCACGCAGAGTGAGCAAGAAACCCCCCGCACAGACTCACGGCACGGTAGGTGCCACTCTGCAACCCAGAGCTTCCAGCTAGCGAGACAATATCATGATAGCCGGCTGGACAAAACTTAGCAGGTACTCAGAAATATATTCAGCACACAAATGAACAACAAATGAGCTTAACAGGGACTTAGCTTCTGCTGAAGTAGACAGGTCATCAGGAGATCCAAGTGAGATCTGAACCAGTACAGATATATTGTCAACTGGCATCAGGTAACGATCTGAGCAGAGTTAAATAGAGGAACCAGCCCAGTCTTTAAACGATGCAGCTGAGGAAGCCACCTCCAGACCAGCAGCTCCACTTTCAGCCACCAGAGGGAACCCACGGACAGAACTCACAGAAATACCATTCCTGACCACAGGAGGGAGTTCCAGAACAGAGTTCACAACAGTACCCCCCCCCCCTTGAGGAGGGGTCACCGAACCCTCACCAGAGCCCCCCGGCTGATAAGGACGAGCCAAATGAAAGGCACGAACCTAATCGGCAGCATGGACATCGGAGGCAAGAACCCAGGAATTATCTTCCTGACCATAGCCCTTCCATTTGACCAGATACTGAAGTTTCCGTCTCGAGATACGAGAATCTAAAATCTTCTCCACCACATACTCCAATTCTCCCTCGACCAACACCGGAGCAGGAGGGTCAACGGAAGGAACCATAGGCGCCACATATCTCTGCAACAACGACCTATGGAACACATTATGGATGGCAAAAGAAGCTGGAAGGTCCAAACAAAATGACACAGGATTGAGGATTTCAGAAATCTTATAAGGCCCAATAAAACGAGGCTTAAACTTAGGAGAAGAAACCTTCATAGGAACATAACGAGATGACAGCCAAACCAGATCCCCAACACGAAGTCGAGGACCAACACGGCGACGGCGGTTAGCGAAACGTTGAGCCTTCTCCTGTGATAATGTCAAGTTGTCCAATACATGAGTCCAAATTTGCTGCAACCTATCCACCACAGAATCCACACCAGGGCAGTCCGAAGGCTCAACCTGCCCTGAAGAAAAACGAGGATGAAAACCAGAATTACAATAAAAAGGTGAAACCAAAGTAGCCGAACTGGCCCGATTATTAAGGGCGAATTCAGCCAATGGCAAGAAGGTCACCCAATCATCCTGATCAGCAGAAACAAAGCATCTCAGATAGGTCTCCAAAGTCTGATTGGTTCGCTCAGTTTGGCCATTTGTCTAAGGATGGAAAGCAGAAGAAAAAGACAAATCAATGCCCATCTTAGCACAAAAGGACTGCCAAAACCTCGAAACAAACTGGGAACCTCTGTCCGACACAATGTTCTCCGGAATGCCATGCAAACGAACCACATGCTGGAAAAACAACGGAACCAAATCAGAGGATGAAGGCAACTTAGGCAAGGGTACCAAATCGACCATCTTAGAGAAGCGATCACAAACCACCCAGATGACCGACATCCTTTGAGAGACAGGGAGATCTGAAATAAAATCCATGGAAACATGCGTCCAGGGCCTCTTCGGGACCGGCAAGGGCAAAAGTAACCCACTGGCACGAGAACAGCAGGGCTTCGCCCGAGCACAAGTCCCACAGGACTGCACAAAAGCACGCACATCCCGGGACAAGGAAGGCCACCAAAAGGACCTAGCCACCAAATCTCTGGTACCAAAAATTCCAGGATGACCAGCCAACACCGAACAATGAACCTCCGAGATAACCCTACTAGTCCATCTATCAGGGACAAACAGTCTCTCTGCAGGACAGCGGTCAGGTCTATCCTCCTGAAACTCCTGCAGAACCCGCCGCAAATCAGGGGAGATGGCAGACAAAATCACCCCCTCTTTGAGAATACCAGCCGGCTCAGAAACTCCCGGAGAATCAGGCACAAAACTCCTCATTCTTAGAACCCGGAAGGTATGAAACCACAAAATCGAAACGGAAGAAAAACAGTGACCATCGAGCCTGTCTAGGGTTCAACCGCTTGGCAGACTCGAGATAAGTCAAATTCTTGTGATCCGTCAAGACCACCACGCGATGCTTGGCGCCCTCAAGCCAATGTCGCCACTCCTCGAATGCCCACTTCATGGCCAACAACTCCCGATTGCCAACATCATAATTACGCTCAGCAGGCGAAAACTTTCTAGAAAAGAAAGCACATGGTTTCATCACAGAGCCATCAGAACCTCTCTGAGACAAAACAGCCCCTGCTCCAATCTCAGAAGCATCAACCTCGACCTGAAAAGGGAGCGAAACATCTGGCTGACACAACACAGGAGCCGAAGAAAAACGACGTTTCAGCTCCTGAAACGCCTCAACGGCCGCAGAGGACCAATTCACCACATCCGCACCTTTCTTGGTCAAATCAGTCAGTGGTTTGACAACACTAGAAAAATTAGCGATAAAGCGACGGTAAAAATTCGCAAAGCCCAGGAATTTCTGAAGGCTCTTTACAGATGTAGGCTGAGTCCAATCATAAATAGCCTGGACTTTAACTGGATCCATCTCGATAGTAGAAGGGGAAAAAATGAAGCCCAAAAAGGAAACCTTCTGAACTCCAAAGAGACACTTAGACCCCTTCACAAACAAGGAATTAGCACGAAGGACTTGGAACACCATTCTGACCTGCTTCACATGAGACTCCCAATCATCCGAAAAGACCAAAATATCATCCAAATATACTATCATGAATCTATCCAGATACTTTCAGAAGATGTCATGCATAAAGGACTGGAATACAGATGGCGCATTAGAAAGCCGAATGGCATCACCAGATACTCAAAATGGCCCTCGGGCGTATTAAATGCGGTTTTCCATTCATCGCCCCGCTTAATACGCACAAGATTATACGCTCCTCGAAGATCTATCTTGGTAAACCAACTAGCCCCCTTAATCCGAGCAAACAAATCAGACAATAGAGGCAGAGGGTACTGAAATTTGACCGTGATTTTATTAAGAAGGTGGTAATCTATACAAGGTCTCAGAGAACCATCCTTCTTGGCCACAAAAAAGAACCCTGCTCCCAACGGTGACGACGACGGGCGAATATGCCCTTTCTCCAAGGACTCCTTTATATAGCTCCGCATAGTGGCGTGTTCTGGCACAGATAAATTGAAAAGTTGGCCTTTAGAAAACTTACTACCAGGAATCAAATTAATAGCACAATCACAATCCCTATGAGGAGGCAGGGCACTGGGCTTGGGCTCATCAAATACATCCTGGTAATCCGACAAAAACTCAGGTACTTCAGAAGGAGTGGAAGAAGAAATTGACAACGCTGGAACATCACCATGGGCCCCTTGACAACCCCAACTGGACACAGACATAGATTTCCAGTCCAATACTGGATTATGGACCTGTAGCCATGGCAAACCCAACACGACCACATCATGCAAATTATGCAACACCAAAAAGCGAATATCTTCCCGATGTGCAGGAGCCATGCACATGGTCAACTGGGTCCAGTACTGAGGCTTATTCTTGGCCAAAGGCGTAGCATCAATTCCCCTTAATGGAATAGGATGCTGCAAGGGCTCCAAGAAAAAACCACAGCGCCTGGCATACTCTAAGTCCATCAAATTCAGGGCTGCGCCTGAATCCGCAAACGCCATAACAGAGTAGGATGACAAAGAGCAAATCAAAGTAACGGACAAAAGAAATTTAGGCTGTATAGTACCAATGGTGACAGACCTAGCGGACCGCTTAGTGCGCTTAGGACAATCATAGATAGCATGAGTGGAGTCACCACAGTAAAAACACAGCCCATTCTGACGTCTGTGCTCTTGCCGTTCAGTTCTGGTCAAAGTTCTATCACATTGCATAGGCTCAGGCCTCTGCTCAGAGGACACCGCCATATGCTGCACAACTTTCCGCTCCTGCAAACGCCGATCGATCTGAATAGCCAAGGACATTGATTCATTCAGACCAGCAGGCGTGGGGAACCCCACCATAACATCCTTAAGGCCCTCAGAAAGACCCTTTCTGAAAATCGCTGCCAGAGTACACTCATTCCTTTGAGTAAGCACAGACCACTTTCTAAACTTCTGACAATACATTTCAGCATCATCCTGACCCTGACATAGAGCCAGCAAGATTTTCTCTGCCTGATCCACAGAATTTGGTTCGTCATAGAGCAATCCAAGCGCCAGAAAAAACGCATCTACATTAAGCAATGCAGGATCTCCTGGCTCAAGGGAGAATGCCCAGTCTTGAGGGTCACCACGCAACAAGGAAATAATGATTTTTTACTTGCTGACTAGGGTCACCAGAGGAGCGAGGTTTCAGGGCAAGAAACAGTTTACAATTATTCTTGAAATTCAGAAACTTTGATCTATCCCCAGAAAACAAATCAGGAATTGGGATTCTAGGCTCTAACATAGGATTCTGAACTATATAATCCTGAATGCCTTGTACCCTTGCAGTGAGATTATCCACACAAGAGGACAGACCTTGAATGTCCATATCTACACCTGAGTCCTGAACCACCCAGAGGTTTAGGGGAAAAAAAAGACTAAACACACTGCAGAGAAAAAAAAATGGTCTCAGAACTTCTCTTATCCCTCTATTGAGATGTATTAACACTTTCTGACCAGTTGTACTGTTATGGCTGGACCTGGTGGTTAGGAGCACCGGGAATGACCTGATAGTCAAAACTGCAAAATAGAGCGAGCTCTGGGAAGTGGGAGCTCTGCTGACCGCAGCCCTAATCTATTATCACACACACTAGAATTAGCCGTGGATCGTACCTGACTCTGCCTAGACGACTCTTCACAGCCTGAGAGGTAACTTCCCCTAAAGAGAAATATAGCCTCACCTTGCCTCAGAGAAATTCCCCAAAGGAAAAGAGCAGCCCCCCACATATATTGACTGTGAGTTAAGAGGAAGGCACAAACATAGGAATGAGACAGGTTTCAGCAAAGGAGGCCCGACTTACTAAATAGACAGAAGATAGATAAAGGGATCTTTGCGGTCAGCACAAAAAACTACAAAAAGCCACGCAGAGTGAGCAAGAAAACCCCCGCGCCGACTCACGGCGCGGTAGGTGCCACTCTGCAACCCAGAGCTTCCAGCTAGCGAGACAATATCATGATAGCCGGCTGGACAAAACTTAGCAGGTACTCAGAAATATATTCAGCACACAAATGAACAACAAATGAGCTTAACAGGGACTTAGCTTCTGCTGAAGTAGTCAGGTCATCAGGAGATCCAAGTGAGATCTGAACCAATACAGATACATTGACAACTGGCATCAGGTAACGATCTGAGTTAAATAGAGGAACCAGCCCAGTCTTTAAACGATGCAGCTGAGGAAGCCACCTCCAGACCAGCAGCTCCACTTTCAGCCACCAGAGGGAACCCACGGACAGAACTCACAGAAATACCATTCCTGACCACAGGAGGGAGTTCCAGAACAGAGTTCACAACAGTACACCTAGGCAAGCAGATTTGCTGTCCAGTGGTCTAGGAAAGCAGGTAGAGTAAAAGATGATGAATTGAGGGTGGAGGTAGGAGAGACAGAACATGACATAATGAATTAGGGAGGAAGTGGGCGTGTAAATATAATGAATCGGGGAGCGGGAGGTACAGAGTGGAGGCGTTAAGGATGAAGGAGTGTGACTCGTAATGAATTGGGGAAAGAGCACAGGTTCTAATTAATTTAAAAATTATTGGGTGGGGAAAGTGGCTATTTATAGTTAATGGGGGCACAGTGGTAGATTACAATTTACATTTGGAATAGTGGGTTGATTAATAACTAATTATATATTAATGCTGGGTGCACGTCTGTATTCAGCTGCATAGCATAGAAGTTGGGGAAAAAGTGGGGACTGTGCTATGGAAGCGGTGCTCTAAATATCTGTGTGTTTTCTGCAGAGACTAGTCCTGGCTGGAAGAAGTTATGGCAGTCTGAGCTGAATGAAGAAGAAAAGTAAAGATGAAGGACTTCAACTAGAGACGCCACTGGTGAGTCAGTGTGCTACCTGTACACTAGTACTATACACTGTACACTATATAAAAAGCTCCTGTGTATAATGCCACTGGTGATCACTATATTACCTGTACACTTTATACAGAGCTCCTGTGTATAATGTCACTGGTGATCACTGTATTACCTGTATACTTTATACTGGTAGTAATATGTAGTCTGGTCATGATGTGACGGTATTTGTTCCTTGTATGTGGTATTTGGTTAGTATGTGGGGGTAATATGTGGTCTGGTCATGGTGTGGTGGTATTTGTTCCTTGTATGTGGTACTATTCGGTCACTATGTGGTGGTAATACGTGGTTCAGCCATGGTGTCACAGTATTTGTCCCTTGTATGTGGTATTATTGGTCACTTTAAAAAATGTATGCAACGCATTCCCATAAAGAAAAATAAATAAAAATATACCTCAAAAGAGAATTGGATATTTTAAGAAATGTTTAATAGGTTAGAATAGAGTAGGGCCTGGCCAAAAGAGTCATGGTCATGGTGGTGGCTTAAAAAGTCTTTTGGCGAAAACAAAAACTGATGGCTACGTATGTGATGTGGTATTCAGTGGGAACTGTTAATGTGTGATTGGTGAGGACGTGGTGCAGAAGTTGAGTTTTTCCAAGAGTGGATAGTGGAACTGTGGAGGCAGAGCTGGGGTGGATCCTAGGCAAAGTCTCAAGGAGTCCTGAAAATGTTGCCAGTATGGGGCCCTGAAATCTCTGGTGGCAGCCCTACATCATGTAATACCATCAGGGAAGTGTCTCATTGGCTCCAAATTTATTCTGCAGCAGGATAACGTCCACAAACGTATAGTTAATGTCAATAAAAACTAACTACAGTTTAAAGAAGAACAAGGAGTCCTTGAAGTGATAATATAGTTCCCACACAGCCTTGATCTCAATATCAACACGTCTGTCTGGGATTACATGGGATTACTTGATAAAAAGCTGTAGAAACCTTCTGTCTCTTCATGTAAAAAGCATACCAAGAAGAATCCTTTACTGTTTTTTACACCCAATCTTTATGGGTGGAAAAACAAAAATAAAGAACTAAAATAATGTTTTTGCCTAAATATTCACATCTTTAACCCCTTCATGACCTTGGGATTTTTCGTTTTTCTGTTTTCGTTTTTCACTCCCCTCCTTCACAGAGCCATAACTTTTTTATTTTTCCGTCAATTTGGCCATGTGAGGGCTTATTTTTTGCGGGACGAGTTGTACTTTTGAACGACATCATTGGTTTTACCATGTCTTGTACTAGAAAAGGGGAAAAAATTCCAAGTGCAGTGAAATTGCAAAAAAAGTGCAATCCCACACTTGTTTTTTGCTTGCCTATTTTGCTAGGTTCACTAAATGCTAAAACTGACCTGCCATTATGATTCTCCAGGTCAGTACGAGTTCATAGACACCTCACATGTCTAGGTTATGTTTTACCTAAGTGGTGAAAAAAAATTCCAAACTTTGCAAAAAAAAAAAAAAAAAAAAAATTTGCGCCATTTTCCGATACTCGTAGCGTCTCCATTTTTCGTGATCTGGGGTCAGGTGAGGGCTTATTTTTGCGTGCCGAGCTGGTGTTTGTAATTATAGCATTTTGGTGCAGATCCGTTCTTTTGATCGCCCGTTATTGCATTTTAATGAAATGTCGCAGCGACCAAAAAAACGTATTTCTGGCGTTTCGATTTTTTTTCTCATTACGCCATTTAGCGATCAGGTTAATGCTTTTTTTTTATTGATAGATCGGGTGATTCTGAACGCGGCGATACCAAATATGTGTAGGTTTGATTTTTTTTTTATTGATTTATTTTGATTGGGGCGAAAGGGGGGTGATTTAAACTTTTATGTTTTTTTTATTTTTTTCACATTTTTAAAAACTTTTTTTTTTCAACTTTTTTTTTTCACTTTTGCCATGCTTCTATAGCCTCCATGGGAGGCTAGAAGCAGGCACAGCCCGATCGGCTCTGCTACATAACAGCGATCATCAGATCGCTGTTATGTAGGAGAATTGCAGGTGTGCTGTGAGCGCCGACCACAGGGTGGCGCTCACAGCCACCGGCGATCAGTAACCATAGAGGTCTCAAGGACCTCTATGGTTACCATTCAGAAGCATCGCCGACCCCCGATCATGTGACGGGGGTCGGCGATGACGTCATATCCGGCCGCACGGCCGGATGCGGTAGTTAAATGCCGCTGTCTGCGTTTGACAGCGGCATTTAACTAGTTAATAGGCGCGGGCAGATCGCGATTCTGCCCGCGCCTATTGCGGGCACATGTCAGCTGTTCAAAACAGCTGACATGTCCCGGCTTTGATGCAGGCTCACCGCGGAGCCCTGCATCAAAGCAGGGGAGCTGACCTCGGACGGTATAGTACGTCCGAGGTCAGTAAGGGGTTAAACTATTCAGATCTGGATTCCAAAATGTTGATATTCTTCTGGCAAAGCCATTTTTTTGCTGATTTGGAAGTATGCTTAGGATCATCCTTGTGCTGAAAGATTTAATTCCTTTTCGTCTGTTTAGTAGATGCCTGTAGGTTTTGTTGCAAAGTTGATTTATATTTGGAACTGTTCATACTTCCCTCCACTTTGACTAAAACCTCAGTTTCGGCTGCCGAAAAACAGCCACAAACCATAATGCTGCCTCCACCATGGTTCACTGTGGGTATGGTGCTCTTTTTGTGATTCACAGTATTGACTTTGCACCAGACATAACGTTTTGGAACTATGGTCAAAAAGTCAAGCATCTTTATAATCAGAACATAATACGTTTTCCCACATGATTTCTGCAGATTTGATGTAGGTTTTGGCAATGCATAGCCAGGCTTGGATGTTTTTGTTTGTAAGAAAAATCTTCCATCATGCACCCATATGAAGAATACGGGAGATTTTCTCATACAGTGCACAACCAGTACTTGCCAGAAATGCCTGCAGCTTCTTTGATGTTACTGTAGGTCTGTCATGGCTTGGTTTGAGGATTTGATTGGATGACCTGTTGCTGCGTGATCGATTCCTCTGTCTGCTGAGCTATTGCCTTTTCCTTCCTGTTCAACTGCTGATGGTTTCTATTGTCTTTATTTCCCTTCTTGGTTTACTCTTCTCCAGGTGTTTCTCATTTTCACATCTTTTTTTTGTCCTGTCACATTTGAGGTGGGATTTTATATGTTCACCCTTCACTGCACTTTCTTGTTGGCTATACCTCTTGGGGAATGTGTGTTCAGGAGTTCGAGCCCTCAGCTAAGGCTACTTTCACATTAGCGTCGTGCACTGCACGTCGCAATGTGACGTTGCAGCGCACCGACGCATACTGTGCAAGCGCCGCACAACGGGGGCAGCGGATGCTGTTTTTCAACGCATCCGCTGCCCCATTGTGAGGTGCGGGGAGGCGGGGGCGGAGTTCCGGCCACGCATGCGCGGTCGGAAAAGATGGGAACGACGCACCAAAAAATGTTACAAGCAATGTTTTTTGGTGGCGACGGTCCGACGCAACCGTCACACGACGGTTGCGACGTGTGGCAATGCGTCGCACTGCGTTGCTAATGCAAGTCAATGGAGAAAAACGCATCCTGCAAGCACTTTTGCAGGATGCGTTTTTTCTCCAAAACGACGCATAGCGACGTGCAGTGCACGACGCTAATGTGAAAGTAGCCTAAGGGGTTTACCTTGTTTGGTAAACTCCAGTTGTATTTCAGTACTGTTCTCAAGTCTCGGGTATGGTATAAATCCAAGTGGCCCTATGTAGTTCTTTTTTATTGTACTGAAAAATTGGACACCAAACATCTTAACTTGAGTTCCAAGAAAAATAAATAAAACATCTGATATTTGGAGACCAAGGGAGGATGGGGGAGAATTATGTAGTGAGGCCAGCAGAATTATCCCTGGTCAGCATTTTCTCTCACAAATGCCATCTAAAACAAAAAAAGGCAGATTCCAAAAGAGAAGCGGGGTGTGTTACAAAGATGGAGTAAGGAGAGAAACCAGTCCTTTTGCAAATCCAGGAGAACTTTGTATTTGGAGATATCAAGCACCAATTACATAAATATTTATGAAATTGGTGCTGGAGATCTCCATATACAAAGTTGTCTTCGTCCTGCTGCCCATATAGACACCTTCTACCACTAGACACGGGATTCTCAAGACAGCATAGGCATGATCATGTAACTTCCTGGCTGTATGTTCCACATGGCAGTGAAAATCCTGCAGGGCTAGAAACTCGCATGTAACACAAGCTTTTTTCCTTTTTTTCTCCTTCATTCACCTGAGTAGGGCATGATCTGATACGAATTTAAATTTTTGCCCTAAGAGATAGTATTGCAATGTGTCCATGGTCTGCTTTTTGGCCATGCATTACTTTTCTGTAATGGAATAATTTTTCTCACACGCTGACTCAGGTAGAGAACAAGATGCTCCTCTCAGTGTATCTCCTGAGAAATCACCACTCTTAAAGCGACTTCTGAGACGTCCATTTGGAGTACAAATTCCTTCTTAAAGTCGGACATACAGGAGTTCAAATGGAGAGAATCCAGTAGATGCCTGTGGAACCTTCCGGACAGAGAATAACGGATATGGGAGGAGACAGTCCCAGTCTCGCCTGTCCTTTTCTATGACCTTCTTAAGCATACTCGTTAGGATTTTATTTAACCTTTCCACAAGGCCGTCTGTCTGGTGATGGTATAATTTGCAAGATCTAACAGTTCCTGCATCACCTTAATAATAAAGGGTGTTCCTTGTTTGCTCAGGATCTCCCTTGGTAGTCCTGTCCGGGCAAAGATGTGGACCAACTCACAAGCAATACTTCTCATGGAAGAGTTTCTCAGGGGAACCGCTTCTTGGTACCGTGTAGCATAGTTGAGAAAAAACCCACATATATTGATGCCCACGAGCAGACTTAACACTGGGCTGTGTGATATACTGCAGGGGCTGTGCTATATACTAGATGGGCAGTGTGATATACTGCGTGGGCTGTGTGATATACTGCGGGGCTGTGCTATATACTACATGGCCAGTGTGATATACTGCGTGGGCTGTGTGATATACTGCGGGGGCTGTGCTATATTCTACATGGGCAGTATGATAATACTGCGTGGGCTGTGCTATATACTACATGGGCAGTGTGATATACTGCGTGGCTGTGTGATATACTGTGGGGGCTGTGCTATACACCACATGGGCAGTGTGATATACTGCGTGGGCTGTGTGATATACTGCGAGGGCTGTGCTATTTAATACATGGGCAGTGTTATATACTACATGGGCTGTGTGATATACTGCGGGGGCTGTGCTATATACTACATGGGCAGTGTTATATACTGCGTGGGCTGTGCTATATACTACGTGCCCTGTGTTATATACTGCGTGGCCTGTGTTATATACTACGTCGCCTGTGTTAAATACTGCATGGCTGCTATATACTGCGTGGGCTATGTTATATAGTACGTGGGCTGTGTAATATACTCTTTGGGCTGTGTTATATACTGCGTGGCCTGTATTAACGCATCGGGTATTCTAGAATATGTATGTATGTATATAGCACAGGCCACGTAGTATTTGTCTGCTATATACTACATGGCTCCTATATACTACGTGGCCTGTGCCATATACTACTGTATGTGGAGCACAGGCCACGTAGTATTTGTCTGCTATATACTACATGGCTCCTATATACTACGTGGCCTGTGCCATATACTACTGTATGTGGCTGCTATATACATACATACATACATACATACATACATATTCTAGAATACCCTATGCGTTAGAATCGGGCCACCATATCTAATAAATATATATATATATATATATATATATATAGTGGGTGAAATAAGTATTTGATCCCTTGCTGATTTTGTAAGTTTGCCCACTGACAAAGACATGAACAAACAGTCTATAATTTTAGGGGAAGGTTAATTTTAACATTGAGAAATACAATATCAAAAATAAAATCCAGAAAATCACATTGTATAAATTATATACATTTATTTGCATTTTGCAGTGAGAAATAAGTATTTGATCCCCTACCAACCATTAAGAGTTCTGGCTCTTACAGACCAGTTAGAAGCTCCTATTCAACTTGTTACCTGCATTAAAGACAGCTGTCTTACATCCTCGCCTTTATAAAAGACTCCTGTCCACAGACTCAATTAATCAGTCAGACTCTAACCTCTACAACATGTGCAAGACCAAAGAGCTTCATAAGGATGTCAAGGACAAGATCATAGACCTGCACAAAGCTAGTATGGGTTACAAAACCATAAGTAAGATGCTGGGTGAGAAGGAGACAACTGTTGGTGCAATAGTAAGAAAATGGAAGAAATACAAAATGACGGTCAATCGACATCGATCTGAGGCACCATGCAAAATCTCACCTCGTGGGGTATCCTTGATCATGAGGAAGGTGAGAGATCACCTGAAAACTACACCAGGGGGAACATGTTAATGATCTCAAGGCAGCTGGGACCACAGTCACAAAGAAAACCATTGATAGCACATTACACCATAAAGGTTTAAAATCCTGAAGTGCCTGCAAGGTCCCCCTGCTCAAGAAGGCACATGTATATAGTATATAGCGTGCAGGTAATACAGTAATCACCGGTGACATTATACACAGGAGCTCTGTATATAGTGTCAGTGTACAGGTAATACAATTATCACGAGTGACATTATATACAGGAGTTCTGTATATAGTATATAGCGTACAGGTAATAGTGATCACTGGTGACATTGTAAACAGGAACTCTGTATATACTGTCAGTGTAAAGGTAATACAGGAATCACCAGTGACATTATACACAAAAGATCTGTATATAGTGTCATTGTACAGGTAATACAGTGATCACTGGTGACATTGTGCACAGGAGCTCTGTCTATAATATACAGTGTATACTGTGCGTGTATATGTAATACACTGGCTCACCAGAGAAGTCCCTAGGTGAAGTCCTCTATCTTCGCTTTTCATCTTCATCCAGCGCAGACCACCATGACTTCTTCCAGCAAGGACTTGTTTCTGCAGGAAATAACAGTTATCTAGAGCACCGCTTGCAAAACACACTATTTAGTTTTTTCCCAACTTCTACACTACACCAGATGAAGATAAAAAGGTGACACAGTGCTGCTCTGTACAGTAACAGGACCACCCGCATTGAAAACAGAATTCTTCAAAAATAAAATACATTACTGCAGTAATAATATCCCTTAATTAGCCTCTACAGTAATAATTGTCCCCATCCTGGTCCCCTTGTGTCTCATTCCTGGCTCCAGCCATATGATCTCTCATCCTGCCCCCATATTTGCTCCCATCCTGCCCACATATGAGCTCCCATCCTGCCCCCATATGAGCTTCCATCCTGCCCCATATAAGCTCCCATTCTGCCTCAATATGAGCTCCCATCCTGCCCCCATATGAGTTCCCCGTCCTGCCCCCATATGAGCTCCCAACCTGTCCCTATATGCGCTCCCATCCTGCCCCATTATGAGCTCCCATCCTGCCCCCATATGAGCTCCCATCCTTCCCCCATATAAGCTCCCATCCTGCCCCATATTAGGTATCATATATGTTCCTATCTTGCCCTATGTGTTCCTATCCTGCCACATATGCGCTCCCATCCTACCCCATATGAGCTCCCAATCTGCCCCATATGAGCTCCCATCCTGCCCCCATATGATCTTGGATATGGCTTTAAAGAAGGCGATTAATTTTATTATAATAATTAAATGATTACAGAAAATAGGAAATAGTGTGATATTGCGTACACGTTTGCATAATATAAATCACAAAGGTAAAGTACTTATATTGCACACTACACAGGAAAAACTTCACCAGGAGTAGCACATCATCTGACCGGGAACCTCATCTGTGAGAACTAGAACAGCGAAGACAGAGAAATTCCTGGGATCCACACTGTAGTGTCATGGGCATCCCCTTTTTAGTCCACAGGTTAACAGGGCTTTTGTCTTAGCTGAAGTCTTCCCCAACTTATATCTTGTTTAGAAACAAATGATTGCGTAACCAAGTATTACACAAGCCCTACCAAGTTCTATTTGTCCGATATAGTATAGAGTGGCCAACTCTTCAGATGTCAGTCAACAATGGACAAATACATCACAGAATAAAATATGCCAAATGCTCTTCTGGTACTAAATGTAAAATTTTGAACACGTTTTTTGAGGGTTATATCACAAGAAAAGGCATTCCAGACCACAGAATAGTTTATGGCTGAGCAATATAATACTGATAAAATTTTAACAAGTATTTTTGAGGCTTATATACCACTGAAATCTACTGAAGTCTATGGATGAGCAATATAATAACAATAACATTTTGACTAAGTTTTTAGAGGGTTATATATCAACAAAATGTACCCAAGGACACATAATACCGTATGGCTGAGAAATATAACCCAGCAAATGTTTTTATTTTTTTAGTGTTACCGTATTTTTTGGACTATAAGACGCACTTTTCCTCCCAAAATGTGGAGGAAAATGGTTGTGCATCTTATAGTCCGGATATATCAGCTCTGGTTGTGGTGGGGAGGTGGGGGAGCGGTATTGGAGAAGCAGTGGGTCACAGAGGCAGGAGCCGGCAGCTCCGGCTAACTCCTGTGCCCGCTGCTAAAGAGAAAAGAATATGCATTGCATTCCACTCCCATGGGCGTGAAGGGCAATGAATATTCATTTCTTCCTGGCATCCTGGTATAATTGATTTGCCCCATCCCCTTGCTGGTATGATTGGCCCCATCCTAGTTCTTGTATCCATGGCCCCATCAGAAAAGATTCAAAAAAAAAAAACCTTTACTCTTACCTTCCTCTGCTCCCTCGCAGTGGCAGCATCCTGCTTCAGTGCCAGCAGCTGCTTAATGCTTGTAAGCAGCACATGGCAGGGACATCATGCGCTGCTCACAAGCAGAGCACAGCTGCCGGAATACTCACCAGGTGTTCATCAGAGGTCACGTTAAGTATCCATTCCTCTTCAGTAGCGCACACTGTCAGCCACCTGCTGCTGCTGGCGGTCATGTGTGCCGATACTTAAGAGAAATGAATATTCAAAATATTCTTTTCTCTTAAGTATCGGCACATGTGACCGTCGGCCATCAAGAAGGAGGCGGCCGACAGTGCACGCTACTGAAGAGGAATGGATACTCAATGTGACCTCTGATGAACACCTGTTGAGTATTCCAGCAGCTGTGCTCTGCTTGTGAGCAGTGCATGATGTCCCTACCATGCGCTGCTTACAAGCATTAAGCAGCTGCTGGCACCGGAGCAGTGTTGTGAAATTGGATTTTGGGCTCCCCCGGTGGCCACTGGTGGAATTGAACTGGTGTGCATCATCCCCTCTGTTCACCTGTTTCCATCAGGATGTGGGAGTCGCTATTTAACCTTGCTCCTCTGTCACTTCCATGCCGGTCAACATTGTAATCAGAAGCCTTTCTGTGCATGTTCCTGCTGCTAGACTACTCCCAGCTAAGTTGGACTTTAGTCCTCGTTTGTTTTTGCATTTTGTTCCAGTTCACAGCTGTAGTTTCGTTTCTGTGTCTGGAAAGCTCTTGTGATCTGAAATTGCCACTCTGATGTTATGAGTTAATACTAGAGTCTTAAAGTAATTTCAGGATGGTATTTTGATAGGGTTTTCAGCTGACCATGAAAGTGCCCTTTCTGTCTTCCTGCTATCTAGTAAGCGGACCTCAATTTTGCTAAACCTATTTTCATACTACGTTTGTCATTTCATCTAAAATCACCGCCAATATATGTGGGGGCCTCTGTCTGCCTATCGGGGAAATTTCTCTAGAGGTGAGCCAGGACTATATTTTCCTCTGCCAGGATTAGTTAGTCTTCCGGCCGGCGCTGGGCGTCTAGGGATAAAAAACGTAGGCAACGCTACCCGGCTACTGTTAGTTGTGCGGCAGGTTTAGTTCATGGTCAGTTTAGTTTCCATCCTTCCAAGAGCTAGTACTTATGTTTGCTGGGCTATGTTCTCTTGCCATTGAGAACCATAACAGTTTGACCGGCCCAAAAGGGGTTAAATTAATTGACAGAGAAAGGAGAGAAAAGAGAAGTCTGCTGAAGATTTTTTTTTTTTTCCCTTCCCTTCAGTTCTGAGTGTGCTTGTAATTGAATCTCTTGCAAGTCTGCCTATATTGCAGCCTTTCTCTCTCTCTCTCTCTCCTTCTAATCCTGGAATGGCTCTGTGTTCACCTGTTTAAAATGGATATTCAGAGTTTAGCTGCAGGTTTGAATAATCTCACCACGAAAGTTCAAAATTTACAAGATTTTGTTGTTCATGTTCCTATATCTGAACCTAGAATTCCTTTGCCTGAATTTTTCTCGGGGAATAGATCTTGCTTTCAAAATTTCAAAAATAATTGCAAGTTGTTTTTGTCCCTGAAATCTCGCTCTGCTGGAGATCCTGCTCAGCAGGTCAGGATTGTGATTTCCTTGCTCCGGGGCGACCCTCAGGATTGGGCTTTTGCATTGGCTCCAGAGGATCCTGCGTTGCTCAATGTGGATGCGTTTTTTCTGGCCTTGGGGTTGCTTTATGAGGAACCTCAGTTAGAGCTTCAGGCGGAAAAGGCCTTGATGTCCCTATCTCAGGGGCAAGACGAAGCTGAAATATACTGCCAGAAATTCCGTAAATGGGCTGTGCTTACTCAGTGGAATGAGTGCGCCCTGGCGGCGAATTTCAGAGAGGGTCTCTCTGATGCCATTAAGGATGTTATGGTGGGGTTCCCTGTGCCTGCGGGTCTGAATGAGTCCATGACAATGGCTATCCAGATCGATAGGCGTCTGCGGGAGCGCAAACCTGTGCACCATTTGGCGGTGTCTACTGAGAAGACGCCAGAGAATATGCAATGTGATAGAATTCTGTCCAGAAGTGAACGGCAGAATTTAAGACGAAAAAATGGGTTGTGCTTCTATTGCGGTGATTCAACTCATGTTATATCAGCATGCTCTAAGCGTACTAAGAAGCTTGATAAGTCTGTTTCAATTGGCACTTTACAGTCTAAGTTTATTCTATCTGTGACCCTGATTTGTTCTTTATCATCTATTACCGCGGATGCCTATGTCGACTCTGGCGCCGCTTTGAGTCTTATGGATTGGTCCTTTGCCAAACGCTGTGGGTATGATTTGGAGCCTCTTGAAACTCCTATACCCCTGAAGGGGATTGACTCCACCCCATTGGCTAGTAATAAACCACAATACTGGACACAAGTAACTATGCGGATTAATCCGGATCATCAGGAGATTATTCGCTTTCTTGTGCTGTATAACCTACATGATGTGTTGGTGCTTGGATTGCCATGGCTGCAATCTCATAACCCAGTCCTTGACTGGAAAGCTATGTCTGTGTTAAGCTGGGGATGTAAGGGGACGCATGGGGACGTACCTGTGGTTTCCATTTCATCATCTATTCCCTCTGAGATTCCTGAATTCTTGACTGAATATCGTGACGTTTTTGAAGAACCTAAGCTTGGTTCACTACCTCCGCACCGGGAGTGCGATTGTGCCATAGATTTGATTCCGGGTAGTAAATACCCTAAGGGTCGTTTATTTAATCTGTCTGTGCCTGAACATGCTGCTATGCGAGAATATATAAAGGAGTCCTTGGAAAAGGGACATATTCGTCCTTCGTCATCTCCCTTAGGAGCCGTTTTTTTCTTTGTGGCTAAGAAAGATGGCTCTTTAAGACCGTGTATTGATTATCGGCTTTTGAATAAAATCACGGTTAAATATCAATATCCGTTGCCACTGCTGACTGATTTGTTTGCTCGCATAAAGGGGGCCAAGTGGTTCTCTAAGATAGATCTCCGTGGGGCGTATAATTTGGTGCGAATTAAGCAGGGGGATGAGTGGAAGACCGCATTTAATACGCCCGAGGGCCACTTTGAGTATTTGGTGATGCCTTTTGGTCTTTCAAATGCCCCTTCAGTCTTTCAGTCCTTTATGCATGACATTTTCCGTGATTATTTGGATAAATTTATGATTGTGTATCTGGATGATATTTTGATTTTTTCGGATGACTGGGACTCTCATGTCCAGCAGGTCAGGAGGGTTTTTCAGGTTTTGCGGTCTAATTCCTTGTGTGTGAAGGGTTCTAAGTGCGTTTTTGGGGTACAAAAGATTTCCTTTTTGGGATATATTTTTTCCCCCTCTTCCATCGAGATGGATCCTGTCAAGGTTCAGGCTATTTGTGATTGGACGCAACCCTCTTCTCTTAAGAGTCTTCAGAAATTTTTGGGCTTTGCTAACTTTTATCGTCGATTTATTGCTGGTTTTTCTGATGTTGTTAAACCATTGACTGATTTGACTAAGAAGGGTGCTGATGTTGCTGATTGGTCCCCTGCTGCTGTGGAGGCCTTTCGGGAGCTTAAGCGCCGCTTTTCTTCCGCCCCTGTGTTGCGTCAGCCTGATGTTGCTCTTCCTTTTCAGGTTGAGGTCGACGCTTCTGAAATCGGAGCTGGGGCAGTTTTGTCGCAGAGAAGTTCCGATTGTTCCGTGATGAGACCTTGTGCCTTTTTCTCGCGTAAATTTTCGCCCGCCGAGCGGAATTATGATGTTGGGAATCGGGAGCTTTTGGCCATGAAGTGGGCTTTTGAGGAGTGGCGTCATTGGCTTGAGGGGGCTAGACATCAGGTGGTGGTATTGACTGACCACAAAAATCTAATTTATCTTGAGTCCGCCAGACGCCTGAATCCTAGACAGGCGCGCTGGTCGTTGTTTTTCTCTCGGTTTAATTTTGTGGTGTCCTACCTGCCGGGTTCTAAGAATGTTAAGGCGGATGCCCTTTCTAGGAGTTTTGAGCCTGACTCCCCTGGTAACTCTGAACCTACAGGTATCCTTAAGGATGGAGTGATATTGTCTGCCGTTTCTCCAGACCTGCGGCGGGCCTTGCAGGAGTTTCAGGTGGATAGACCTGATCGTTGCCCACCTGGTAGACTGTTTGTTCCTGATGATTGGACCAGTAAAGTCATTTCTGAGGTTCATTCTTCTGCGTTGACAGGTCATCCTGGAATCTTTGGTACCAGGGATTTGGTGGCAAGGTCCTTCTGGTGGCCTTCCCTGTCCCTTAACCTTGCTCCTCTGTCACTTCCATGCCGGTCAACATTGTAATCAGAAGCCTTTCTGTGCATGTTCCTGCTGCTAGACTACTCCCAGCTAAGTTGGACTTTAGTCCTCGTTTGTTTTTGCATTTTGTTCCAGTTCACAGCTGTAGTTTCGTTTCTGTGTCTGGAAAGCTCTTGTGATCTGAAATTGCCACTCTGATGTTATGAGTTAATACTAGAGTCTTAAAGTAATTTCAGGATGGTATTTTGATAGGGTTTTCAGCTGACCATGAAAGTGCCCTTTCTGTCTTCCTGCTATCTAGTAAGCGGACCTCAATTTTGCTAAACCTATTTTCATACTACGTTTGTCATTTCATCTAAAATCACCGCCAATATATGTGGGGGCCTCTGCCTATCGGGGAAATTTCTCTAGAGGTGAGCCAGGACTATATTTTCCTCTGCCAGGATTAGTTAGTCCTCCGGCCGGCGCTGGGCGTCTAGGGATAAAAAACGTAGGCAACGCTACCCGGCTACTGTTAGTTGTGCGGCAGGTTTAGTTCATGGTCAGTTTAGTTTCCATCCTTCCAAGAGCTAGTACTTATGTTTGCTGGGCTATGTTCTCTTGCCATTGAGAACCATAACAGAGCAGGACGCTGCGACTGCGAGGGAGCGGACGAAGGTAAGAGTAAAGCTTGTTTTTTTTTTAATCTTTTCTGATGGGGCCATGGATACCAGGAGTGGGATGGGGCCAATCATACCAGCAAGGGGATGGGGCCAATCCATCATACCAGGAACTGGATGGAGCCAATAAATCATACCAGGAATGGGATGGGGCCAGTAGATCATACCGGGAATGGGATGGGGCCAATCGATCATACCAGGAACGGCATGGGGCCAATCAATCATATCAGAATAAGAATGGGACCATGCATACCAGGACTGGGATGGGGCCAATCATACCAGAATAAGGATTGCGCCATGCATGCCAGAATAAGGATGGGGCCATGCATACCAGAATAAGGATGGGGCCATGCATACCAGAATAAGGATGGGGCCATGCATACCAGGATGGGGATGAGGGCCATGCCTACCAGGATAGGGATGAGGGGACCATATTTACCAGGATAGGTGATCTTAAGTACAGAATTGACCACATTTTTTGCTTCAGTTTTTTTTTCCTAATTTCCTCCTCTAAAACCTAGGTGTGTCTTATGGTCCGGTGCATCTTATAGTACGAAAAATATGGCATAAATCACAAAAATGTACCCCAGCACACCTATTAGTTGCTTGGGTAAGAAATGTGAACAAACAAGCAACATTTTCAAATGCTTTTTTATACGGTTATATACCACCAAAATGTGACATAAAACAAGTACTACTCTATGAATGAGTAATCTATTTCTGAAATATTTTTCTACGCTTTTTGTAAGTTTTACATATGACCTTAATGCAACAATAGCCATGTTAAACTGTATGCATGAGTCATTGAATCCTTTAAGAAATTTTTAACAAAAATATTTTGAAAGTGTAGTTGATTAACTTATACAGTCATAAAGGCTTTGCAGAAAGTGCAAAGCCAGACAGAAATTATGAGGAGGGTCATCCATAGACCCCTGAAAGGCAATAACTGGCATGCCTCATTAAAATATTGAATATTACAAACACTTAATGTGCTGCTGTCATCTGCTGGCGTGGAAAAGTGTGGGCTAATCCAGGCTTTGTTAATATTTATAAGCGTGAGTCTGTCTGCATTCTCTTTTCACACGTGAAAACTGTCTGTTATGATTCCTATGGCGACACTAAAAAACCTGGTCAGACAAGATGCTAGCAACAGGGCAGCACAACACCTCCAAGGCATAGAGGGACAGCTTATGTCAGGTGTCCAGCTTTGAGACCCAATAGTTGAAATTTGCAGAGGAATTAGGGAGTACACTAGATTGGTTGGCCAGGCTTTGCTTGAACATCAAAAATGTTTTCTTCGTTGTCAAAAATACTTGGTCATCAGGCCCTGGGCTGGTGCCATGAAATTGGCCCACGTCTTTGACAGTGTACCCCTGCCTCTGCTGTGTATCTCCCTGGCCTCTCCTCCTTGGTTAGACAAGGAAGCTTGCCCCCTGCCACTAGTGGTCTGATGGGAATATTTTCAGCATATTTTCCATAATGGTCTTCTGGTATAGCATTATTATTGAAGCCCTCTCCACCTCAGAAAGAAGAGATGCATGGTTCTCCTTGTAGCGCTAGTCTAGCAGGCTGAACAACCAGTACTCATTTGGTTAAGATGAATGTAACACGAGGGTTACGGGAATGGCAGCAGTACATAAAGTTGGCCATATGTATCAAGCTCCATGCAGCGTCCCTGGCCACAAGCACTTGTCCTCGTGTTGGTCGTTAAGTGGACAATGCCAGTAATTGCGTTCATAAGGGCATGTTTGATGTTCCTGGACACGTGCTGGTACAAAGCGGGGATGCCCCACTGTGAGAAAAAGTGGCAGCTGGGGAACCGAGTACCAAGGGACGGCTGTCAACATGAGTCGGAGGAAATCTTCCATGTCTACCAGCCTAAATGGCAACATTTACATGGAAAGCAGCCTGGAAATGTGCCTGTTCAGCATTTGGGCCTGTGGATGGGTGGGGTAGGGACAGCTCAACACTGTGCCACTGTGCTGGGAAAAGGATTTGGTAGTGCCTGATGATGGTAAGTCATAATGTGTAAGAATAGGTGCAGGACAGGAGGCATCTGCGCCAGAGTTTTGGGCAGGGGATTTGGAAGCACCTAGCACAGGGGAAAAGGCAGTTGTGTCACCCAATGGCACCAATTGTGGACCCAGGCATTGGCCCACCGAGTCGGGTGCTTTGATGACATGTGCCTGATCATGCTGATGGTAGTTAAGTTCTTAGTGGTCTGGCTCCTGCTGATCTTGTCATGGCACAGGTTGCAATGACCATTTTGTTTGTCTTAGAATACTCTATAAAAAAAGTCACAGACTGGGGAACAAATAACTCTTTGACGGAGAAATTCGGGATTGTCGTTGCTATGCAGAACTGTTGCCCTCCTTCTCCCTCTGGTCATCCCACTGCCTCTTCCAGTCTATTTTAGTGCTGCCGATCTCTCCCCTCAACTGCTGGCCTTGCTCTGCATGTCAGCTTCCCAGGTTGGGTCAGTGACTTTGTAATCCACAACCTCATCTTCCACCACCACACCCTCATCCTCCTGACTTCATGCCTTAAAATGAGCAAGACTTCGCGTCAGCTGTCTCATTATCATGTTCCTCCTTATCCCAAATTTGCCATTCTTCACTGTCATGTTCTTGTGGCCATGGCTGCTCTAAGTTTTGTGCATCACTAAACATCATGTCCTCCTGTCCCTCTTGGAGCCTGCAGGTTGAGAAGCCACAATCAACAAATGTGGTAAAGAGCTCCTCAGGGTGTCCTAATGTGGGATCACTAGTCTCCTGGGACTGAACATGGTGGGAGGAAGGAGGATCAGGGTGAGGATTAAGTGATCCAGACTTTAGGCTGGTGAGACTGGAGCAGGTGAAAGACTGTGTGGTGCTGCCAAGCCTGCTGGAAGCATTATCTGCTATCCAACTGACCACCTGTTCGCACTGCTGTGGCATTAGAAGTAGTTTACCATGCAATCCTGCTAAGTAGGACAGGAACCTATGTGCCGTGGATTGGCGTGTTTCTTGTTCTCCAGCAACAGGCATAGTCGCACCTGCCCTATGTCCACGGCATCTACATGCACCATCATCAGCATTTCTACTTCTCTGTCCCGTAATGCACTTGTTACACATTTTGTAATTGCTAAGTCTCTTGAAACCAAGTTTATTTTTAATAGAAAGAAAAAAATTGGTCACCTGCAGCAATCAAAGCTGTTTTTGGGAGTCTACTCCACTGTAATGTAACAGGAAAAATGCAAAAGACCACATAACACTGTATGTCTGAGAAATGGAAGCCTACAACATTTTTAAAAGCTTTTTCTCGGTTTTAGAGATCACAGAAATATTCAAAGACCACGTAACACTGTATGACTGAAAAATGGGAGCCTACTAAATTTTAAAAAGCTTTTTCTCAGTTTTAGAGATCACAGAAATGTACTCCACACTGCTGAATAGTGGCTGAGAAATTTAGCCTAGGAATATATTTCAACAAGTTTGGTATATAACATAAAAAAGGACCTCAAAGCAAGTAATACTTGATGGATCAAAATCTATTACATTTTTAAAAGAAGTGCAAAAAATATACATATAAATAAACCCGCGTCTAAGGTCCTCACCCTTGCAAGTCCTAACACTAAACTTAATAGCAAACCCACAAAAGAGGACTAAAAATCCTCCAAAAATTCAAGAATTAATACAGCAAAAAAAGGGCAGCAGTGTTTACCTGCCTAGATCTCAGAACTAATGCATGCTCAGGATGCAGCAAACGCATGTAGTAAAGATGGCGGCAACACAGGTGCAAAATACTGATGAGATCACTATTCACACAACCTACCAATTCATGGAGGGGGGTGATTGCTTAGTATTGTTACACCCCTGGGCATTACCAAACATTATCAGATCTACTATGGTTGTGATTTATTGCAGCAGTTCTTACAGTGCCTTGCGAAAGTATTCGGCCCCCTGGAATTTTTCAACCTTTTCCCACATATCATGCTTCAAACATAAAGATACCAAATGTAAATTTTTGGTGAAGAATCAACAAGTGGAACGCAATTGTGAAGTTGAACAAAATTTATTGGTTATTTTATATTTTTGTGGAAATTCAAAAACTGAAAAGTGGGGCGTGCAATATTATTCGGCCCCTTTACTTTCAGTGCAGCAAACTCACTCCAGAAGTTCATTGTGGATCTTCGAATGATTCAATGTTGTCAAAAATGCCTAATGATGATAAATATAATCCACCTGTGTGTAATCAAGTCTCCGTATAAATCCACCTACTCTGTGATGTCTCACGGTTCTGTTTGAAGCACAGTGAGCATCATGAAGACCAAGGAACACAACAGGCTGGTCCATGATACTGTTGTGGAGAAGTTTAAAACCGGATTTGGATACAAAATTATTTCCAAAACTTTAAACATCCCAAGGAGCACTGTGCAAGCGATGCAGCCAAGAGGCCCATGATCACTCTGGATGAACTTCAGAGTCCCACAGCTGAGGTGGGACAGTCTGTCCATAGGACAACAATCAGTTGTATACTGCACAAATCTGGCCTTTACGGAAGAGTGGCAAGAAGAAAGCCATTTCTCAAACATATCTATAAAAAGTGACATTTAAAGTTTACAACAAGCCACCTGGGAGACACACCAAACATGTGGAAGAAGGTGCTCTGGTCAGATGAAACCATAATCGAACTTTTTGGCAACAATGCCAAATGATATGTTTGGCGTAAAGGCAACACAGCTCATCACCCTGAACACACCATCCCCACTGTCAAACATGGTGGTGGCAGCATCATGGTTTGGGTCTGATTTTCTTCAGCAGAGACAGGGAAGATGGTTAAAATTGATGGGAAGATGGATGGAGCCAAATACAGGACCATTCTTGAAGAAAACCTGTTAAGAGTCTGCAAAAGACCTGAGACTGGCACCGAGCAAAATCTACAATGGAATGGTTCACAAATAAACATATCCAGGTGTTAGAATGGCCAAGTCAAAGTCCAGACCTCAATCCAATCGAGAATCTGTGGAAAGAGCTGAAAACTGCTGTTCACAAACGATCTCCATCAAACCTCACTGAGCTCGAGCTGTTTGCCAAGGAAGAGTGGGCAAGAATTTCAGTCTCTCGATGTACAAAACTGATAGAGACATACCCCAAGCGACTTACAGCTGTAATCACAGCAAAAGGTGGCGCAACAAAGTATTAAGTTAAAGGGGCCTGTGATGGTGTGATATGCTATGTGGGTATCATTTTGTGTATATTTCTATTTTACTTATTTTCATGGTGTTGAGTTGTTATTTGCCATCTTAGGGTACCGTCACACATTGAAATTTCCATCGCTACGACGTTACGATTCGTGACGTTCTAGCGATATCGTTACGATATCGCTGTGTCTGACACGCTACTGCGATCAGACACCCTGCTGAGAATCGTACGTCGTAGCAGATCGTTTGGAACTTTCTTTCGTCGCTTGATCACCCGCTGACATCGCTGGATCGTTGTGTGTGACAGCGATCCAGCGATGTCTTCGCTTGTAACCAGGGTAAACATCGGGTAACTAAGCGCAGGGCCGCGCTTAGTAACCCGATGTTTACCCTGGTTACAAGCGTAAACGTAAAAAAACAAACCGTACATACTCACCCGTCGGTGTCCTTCAGGTCCCTTGCCGTCTGCTTCCTGTTCTGAGTGCCGGCCGGAAAGTGAGAGCAGAGCGCAGCGGTGCTGCGATCTGCTCTCACTGTACGGCTGCACTCAGAGCAGGAAGCAGACGGCAAGGGACCTGAAGGACACCGACGGGTGAGTATGTACGGTTTGTTTTTTTACGTTTACGCTTGTAACCAGGGTAAACATCGGGTTACTAAGCGCGGCCCTGCGCTTAGTTACCCGATGTTTACCCTGGTTACCCGGGGACTTCGGCATCGCTCCAGCGCCGTGATTGCAACGTGTGACCGCAGTCTACGACGCTGGAGCGATGATTATACGACGCTGCGACGTCACGAATCGTGCCGTCGCAGCGATGAAAATTTCAATGTGTGACGGTACCCTAATATTCTCCCCACAGTTCTGTATTTTTATCTCTCCACAGGGTCAGTGAATAATGTTGTTTGCTAATATGCTAATGACATGTTGACCTAGCTTGTTGACACAATGAGCCCCTGTGACCCACCCCCCTAACCTGTGAATGGGGAGGTGAGACACAGATCAGTTTTTATTTGAACTATGAAGTGAACACAGCATGTCAGAGAGAGAAAGAAGGGAATATGGACTGTTATCCTCTGTGCTGGATTTTTGGATTTTTATCCTCTAACTGATCTGCATTTGTGTTCTGGAATATTTTATCCTTTGTGTGGTGGATTATATGGACCTTTCGTACTTTTGCCTAAATAAAGTTCTTGGGATTGTTCACTTTTCTCTTGCTCTGTTGATTGTGTGATACCGGAGAAGGAACCTGTGGACAGGGCCGAATAATATTGCACGCTCCACATTTCAGTTTTTGAATTTCCACAAAAAGTTAAAATAACCAATACATTTCGTTCAGCTTCACAATTGTGTTCCACTTGTTGTTGATTCTTCACCAAAAATTTACATTTGGTATCTTTATGTTTGAAGCATGATATGTGGGAAAGGGTTGAAAAGTTCCAGGGGGCTGAATACTTTCGCAAGGCATTGTATATCAATGTTTGGATTATCCTTTTAACTTAGTATAATACATTGATAAAGACAGCTAATTTGTATAATAAACTGAAGATTGCCTTAAAGGGGTTTTCCCATGAACAAAGTACATTTTAATCAATAGATCTTGGAATAAAAATAATTTCCACAATTGGATGTGTTTAAAAAAATGTTCCTGTGCTGAGATAATCTTATAACTGTGCCCCTACTGTGTACTGTGTAATTTCTGTGTCTGACCGTACAGGGACATGGCATCTGATCATACTACAGCTTCTGGGCAGGGAGGGGGAGGATACAAAAGAGAGTACAGACATTACAGCAGTGGATCTTAGCTGATTCTTTCTGTGAGGTAAAACATTTCCTTGCCTATTTTAAGCAGTTTCTACTCCAAAGAAAGAATCAGCTGTGATCCTGTTCTGTAATGTCTATATAGTCTTTTGCTTCCTCCCCTGCTCAGGAGCTGTGGTAAGATCAGACCATGTTCTTGTACGGTCAGACACAGCCATTACACAGCACACAACATGGGCACATTTATAAGATTATCTCAGCACAGGGACACATCCAATTGTGGAACTTATGATTTTTCAAAAATCTATTGATTAAAATGTTTATTAAAGGGGGCGTGGCTATGTAGCCGGAGAAGAAGGACGCACTGAGTGAGAGCTCCAAATATCCTTACCTTATCCTGCCACATTTATCACACTCCGGCAAGCGTTACCGGCAGAAGCTGGAACCCCTTACTCCAGGGAACCTTGTGGACCCTCTGAACGGCTGCTGCAGCGATCCGAGGCGGTGGGAAGCTGCGGCGACAGAGGCACTGGAAAGACACACGTGGAGCGGCAGCCATTATCGGGGCGCGCGCTCCGGGACACAGGACGCGGCGCCACCACCTCCTGCTGGAACCGGACTTCCCTCACAGCGGAGCTGAAGGCGGCAGGGTCGCAGCGGTGAGGACTGTGCTGACGCACGACAGCTAGGAGGCCTGAAGGTGATACAGGGGTTCGGGGGAGCGGCGGCCATTACTATAGCGCGCTCCCTAACAGCACAGGGAGCGGCGCCTTGTGCACCTGCGGTGCTGCCTATGAGACAATTCTGTGCCTGGGGAACTAGTGGGGTGGTGCGGTGTGTGCCCTGAGATATTGGGCCCTGCACCTCCCCTGTTAATCAATCGCTTCACCGGTGGCGCCACAATAGTGGGAATTAACCCCCTCCCTGCTGCTCTCCCTCTATGCACGAATTGAGCACCCGTCCAGCATATAAGGCCTAAATAAACACTTGGATAACCACCCTGTGACCCTCACTATCATTACTTGTTAAATTTATGGAGCCTTTGAGCACAATCTAATACTATACAAGACCTGGGGTTAGAGCTTGATTCATCTATAACCATAAAGTTGGAGCACAGCTTGCTTATAATTACTTCTGGAACTAGTTTGTGAGGTCCTCTGGTGTATACCCGCCATGCAGCATCCTAGAGGAGCGGCGGCTGCTGAAAAACTTAAAAAATTTGCTAAGGACGACCCTCATGAAAATGTACGCAACCTCAGAGGTAACTCCACATCATCTCAACGCAGGGGTCGCCCCTCTGATGGCACTGGGGAAGGGGAGGAAGAAGAACTGACTCTCAAACAGGCATCGGAGCAGTTAATGCAGGCTATATCCCTCACTAGATCATCTCTTACGGAGAAAATAGAAGATGTGCATACTGAAGTGGGCCGCCTGCGACATGACATGCAAACTATGAGGGGGCGTATTTCTGAGGTCGAAACAAGGGTGTCTCATATAGAAGACACTATCAATCCTATGGAGGCCAAATTGACCAAAGCTACTGGATCCGTAAATGCTTGGAAGCAAAAAGCAGATGATTTGGAAAATAGACTGCGCCGTAATAATATCCGAATCATAGGTCTCCCGGAGCGGTCAGAGGGTCAGCGGCCTGAACAATTTTTAGAGGAATGGCTTAAGTCTACACTGGGAGATGGATTCTCCTCGACATTTTCGGTGGAAAGAGCCCATAGGGTACCAACGAGGCCCCTCCCTCCTGGAGCTCCGCTGCGACCTTTCCTGGCGCGTCTTCTTAATTGCAGAGACAGAGATACCACCCTTCGTCTGGCGCGTCAGAAGGGCCTCATCAAATTCGATAATGCCACCATATCGATTTTTCCAGATTTTTCCGTGGATCTTCAAAAGCAGCGAGCGCGATTTGTGGATGTTAAAAAGCAACTTAGAGACAAGAACATTGTCTATTCTATGCTCTACCCAGCTCGGCTCCGCATCATCCATAATAGCTCCTCCTTATTCTTCACAGACCCGGCAGAAGCGATTGAGTGGTTGCGGTCTAATGGAGGACCGACTGTGGAAGACGCCTAACCTGGGTTCCTTGTTTGATGGCAATAAAAATTGAGCTCTCCGTATAGGTGCGGAAAAGTCAACAATACCGGACACTGAATCCAGTGAGGGTATCCCCTTTTCAATTTGACTGTGGGAGGATGGAAATACTCCCCCCTACTGTTCAAGTTTTCTTGTTTAACATGGTTTTATGTTTCAGTTTTGGTTGTTTACTAAGTAAGGCTGCCGCTGACACTAACTTCCTGCCCAGTATGACGTTATTGAAATGCACTCGAATAATAATGATATGTATTAATTCTTCCCTTAAAAGTAACCATGGGAGCTGAACTTATATGTATGACCTGGAATATCCGAGGCATTAAAACCCCTAAAAAGAAAATTAAGGTATTTTCACAGATAAAAAGATGCCACCCCCATATTGTAGCACTAATAGAAACACATTTAACAAGGGACACGGCTCGATGTATGCAAAAACCGTGGGTACAGTGGTCCCTACACGCCTTCCACACCAGTTATTCAAGAGGGGTCTCCCTACTAATACACAAGGAGGTCAGATGGGAGGCCAAGGAGGCGAGACGTGATCCAGAGGGCCGCTTTGTTTTTGTGCATGCATTCATCAACTCACGAGAATACGTGTTGTTATGTATCTATAACCCCCCCCCCCCCTGCCAATATGTCACTTCTCCGTATGGCCCTAGGCTTCTCCTTAAAATACCCGGAAGCCAATGTTATCTGCATGGGAGACTTTAATTTAGTTATGAATCAATCCATGGACAGATTGAGATTAGATGACGCAACATCGGGAGACGCTTTACCTCAACCTCCCTCTCAATTGGCACTATTTATGGATGGTAGTGGATGGCTGGATTTGTGGAGAATGAGTCACCCGGAGATCAAAGGGTATACTTGTCACTCATCCACTAGACAGTCATTATCTCGAATAGACTATATATTTGGGTCGAGTGGATTGGCATTGTGGGTGGATAGTATTGAACATGGTAGCCGGGGGATCTCAGATCACAGCCCAATTATTCTTAAACTTAAATTTGGACGATCCGATAATAATAGTAGGTCCTGGAAATTGAACCCCTTCTGGTTAAAATTAATAGACTCTAGTGACAGGACGGTTGATCAGTTGAATAATTTCATTCTAGTACACTCGGAACTCCAAAACCTCGGTTTATTTTGGGATACCCTGAAGGCATACATGAGGGGATGTCTGTCCTCTACTATCTCCTATATTAAGAGGGCAACGGCGAAGGAGGATGAGGAGATAGAACAAAGATTAAAAGATTCAGAGGCCACTTATATAGCCAATCAGTCCAGCAGTAATAGAATTGAATGGCTCACCTCCCAGAGACTATATACTCAACATGCGGATGTTAAATCAAAGCGTAAATTATTTTTCACTCGCCAATCCTATTTTGAGTTAGGGAACCAGGCCAGTACACTTTTGGCCTTTTTGGTACGCCAACACAACGCCTCCAATACAATATTGCAGATTCGGGTGTCTGATGGCTCTTTAGCGTCCTCTACTGATGGAATACTTCAGGGCTTCACTGTTATGACCCCAATGGCAGAGGGTCTCAAAAGTACATACCAAGTCTGCAAACACAAAAAAAACAGCTCTTAGGGCAGTGGTAACTGGGCTGACCATATATCTAATCCTAGCACCACAAATAGCAGCAGCCGGGGAACGTGCCTACGTTGGTTCTAGACGTCTCGCGCCAGCCGGAGAACTAACTAACCCTAGAAGGGAAAAGATAGACCTTTCTTGCCTCCAGAGAAAAGACCCCAAAAGTTGGATACAAGCCCCCAACAAATAATAACGGTGAGGTAAGGAGAAAAGACAAACGTAAGAATGAACTAGATATTTAGCAAAGAGAGGCCCACTGACTAATAGCAGAATATAGTAAGATGACTTATACGGTCAGCAAAAACCCTATCAAAATTTCCACGCTGGATATTCAAGAACCCCCGAACCGTCTAACGGCCCGGGGGGAGAACACCAGCCCCCTAGAGCTTCCAGCAAAATCAGGAATCACATTTAGTACAAGCTGGACAAAAAATAAGAGCTATGCAAATAACCAAAAAACAAGGAAGCAGGACTTAGCTTAATTTTGCAAGATCCAGGACCAGCAGACAGGAGCAAACAGAAAGGAACTGATTACAACGATGCCAGGCACAGGACTGAGAATCCAGGAAGTTTATATAGCAACACCCCTGGACTAACGACCCAGGTGGGTGCCAAACTGAGGAAAGACAATCCCAGAGTCATATCACTAGTGACCACAAGAGGGAGCCAAAAAAGTCTAATTCACAACAGTACCCCCCCTTTAAGGAGGGGTCACCGAACCCTCACCAAGACCACCAGGGCGATCAGGATGAGCAGCGTGAAAGGCACGAACTAAATCGGCCGCATGCACATCAGAGGCAACCACCCAGGAATTATCCTCCTGACCATAGCCCTTCCACTTGACCAGATACTGAAGCCTCCGCCTGGAGAGACGAGAATCCAAGATCTTCTCCACCACGTACTCCAACTCGCCCTCAACCAACACCGGAGCAGGAGGCTCAACAGAAGGAACCACAGGTACAACGTACCGCCGCAACAAAGACCTATGGAACACGTTGTGAATGGCAAACGACACTGGAAGATCCAAGCGAAAGGACACAGGATTAAGGATTTCCAATATCTTGTAAGGACCGATGAAGCGAGGCTTAAATTTAGGAGAGGAGACCTTCATAGGAACAAATCGAGAAGACAGCCATACCAAATCCCCAACACGAAGTCGGGGACCCACACCGCGGCGGCGGTTGGCAAAACGCTGAGCCTTCTCCTGTGACAACTTTAAGTTGTCCACCACATGATTCCAGATCTGCTGCAACCTATCCACCACGGAATCTACCCCAGGACAGTCAGAAGGCTCCACATGTCCCGAGGAAAAACGAGGATGGAAACCAGAGTTGCAAAAAAATGGTGAAACCAAAGTAGCGGAACTAGCCCGATTATTAAGGGCAAACTCAGCCAACGGCAAGAAGGTCACCCAATCATCCTGATCTGCAGAAACAAAACACCTCAAATAAGCCTCCAGAGTCTGATTAGTTCGCTCCGTTTGTCCATTAGTCTGAGGATGAAAGGCAGACGAAAACGACAAATCAATGCCCATCTTAGCACAAAAGGATCGCCAAAACCTGGAAACAAACTGGGATCCTCTGTCAGACACAACATTCTCAGGAATGCCGTGTAAATGAACCACATTCTGAAAGAACAAAGGAACCAGATCGGAAGAGGAAGGCAGCTTAGGCAAAGATACCAAATGGACCATCTTGGAAAAGCGATCACATACCACCCAGATGACAGACATGCCCTGAGACACCGGAAGATCTGAAATGAAATCCATGGAAATGTGTGTCCAAGGCCTCTTCGGGACAGGCAAGGGCAAGAGCAACCCGCTGGCACGAGAACAGCAAGGCTTAGCTCGAGCACAAGTCCCACAGGACTGCACAAATGACCGCACATCCCGTGACAAGGAAGGCCACCAAAAGGACCTAGCCACCAGATCTCTGGTGCCAAAAATTCGCGGATGCCCTGCCAACACCGAGGAATGAACCTCGGAAATGACTCTGCTGGTCCACTTATCAGGAACAAACAGTCTGTCAGGTGGACAAGAGTCAGGTCTACCAGCCTGAAATCTCTGCAACACACGTCGCAAATCCGGAGAAATGGCTGACAGGATAACTCCCTCTTTGAGAATACCAACTGGTTCTGCGACTCCAGGAGAGTCAGGCACAAAGCTCCTTGAAAGAGCATCAGCCTTCACATTCTTTGAACCTGGTAAATACGAGACCACAAAGTCAAAACGGGAGAAAAACAATGACCAGCGGGCCTGTCTAGGATTCAGGCATTTAGCAGACTCGAGATACATCAGATTTTTGTGATCAGTCAAGACCACCACACGATGCTTAGCACCCTCGAGCCAATGACGCCACTCCTCAAATGCCCACTTCATGGCTAACAACTCCCGATTGCCAACATCATAATTCCGCTCAGCAGGCGAAAACTTCCTAGAGAAAAAAGCACATGGTCTCATTACAGAGCAACCAGGGCCTCTCTGCGACAAAACGGCCCCAGCCCCAATCTCAGAAGCATCCACTTCAACCTGAAAGGGAAGTGAGACATCAGGCTGGCACAAAACAGGCGCCGAAGTAAACCGGCGCTTCAACTCTTGAAAAGCTTCCACGGCTGCAGGAGCCCAGTTAGCAACATCAGAACCTTTCTTGGTCATATCCGTCAAAGGTTTAACAACGCTAGAAAAATTAGCGATAAAACGACGGTAGAAGTTAGCAAAACCCAAGAACTTCTGAAGACTCTTAACTGACGTGGGTTGAGTCCAATCATGAATAGCTCGGACCTTGACTGGGTCCATCTCCACCGCAGAAGGGGAAAAAATAAAACCCAAAAAGGGAACCTTCTGTACTCCAAAGAGACACTTTGAGCCCTTAACAAACAAAGCATTCTCACGCAAAACCTGAAACACCATCCTGACCTGCTCTACATGCGAGTCCCAATCATCAGAAAAAAACAGAATATCATCCAGATAAACAATCATAAATTTATCCAGATACTTCCGGAAAATATCATGCATAAAGGACTGAAACACTGAAGGAGCATTAGAGAGCCCGAAAGGCATCACCAAGTACTCAAAATGACCTTCGGGCGTATTAAATGCAGTTTTCCATTCATCTCCTTGCTTAATGCGCACAAGGTTGTACGCACCACGAAGATCTATCTTGGTGAACCACTTGGCACCTTTAATCCGGGCAAACAAGTCCGACAACAGAGGCAAAGGATACTGAAATTTAACAGTGATTTTATTCAGAAGCCGATAGTCAATACAAGGTCTCAAAGATCCGTCCTTCTTGGCCACAAAAAAAATCCCGCACCAAGAGGGGAAGAGGATGGACGGATATGCCCCTTCTCCAGAGATTCCTTGATATACGAACGCATTGCGGTATGCTCAGGTACAGACAGATTAAATAATCTTCCCTTAGGAAATTTACTACCTGGAATCAAATCTATAGCGCAGTCACAGTCCCTATGAGGAGGAAGAGCACTGGACCTGGACTCGCTGAATACATCCTGGTAATCAGACAAATACTCAGGAACTTCCGAAGGAGTAGAGGAAGCAATAGACACCGGCGGGGAATCACCATGAATTCCCTGACAGCCCCAACTTGACACAGACATTGCCTTCCAATCCAAGACTGGATTATGGGTCTGTAACCATGGCAGAGCCAAAACGACCAAATCATGCATTTTATGCAGAACAAGAAAACGAATCACCTCCCGATGTTCAGGAGTCAAGCACATGGTTACCTGTGTCCAAAACTGCGGTTTATTTTCCGCCAATGGCGTAGCATCAATACCTCTAAGAGGGATAGGATTTACCAACGGCTCAAGAACAAAACCACAGCGCTTGGCAAACGACAGATCCATAAGACTCAGGGCAGCACCTGAATCCACAAATGCCATAACAGGGTAGGAGGACAATGAGCAAATTAAAGTCACAGACAAAATAAATTTAGGTTGCAAATTACCAATGGCGACAGGACTAACAACCCTAGTTAGGCGTTTAGAGCATGCTGATATGACATGTGTAGAATCACCACAGTAAAAACACAACCCATTCTGACGTCTATGATTTTTCCGTTCATTTCTAGTCTGAATTCTACCACATTGCATTAAATCAGGTGTTTGTTCAGACAACACCACCAGAGGATTCGCAGCTTTGCGCTCCCGCAAACGCAGGTCAATTTGAATAGCCAGCGCCATGGAATCATTCAGACCTGTAGGAATGGAGAAACCCACCATCACATTCTTAATGGCTTCAGAAAGGCCATTTCTGAAATTTGCGGCCAGAGCACACTCATTCCACTGAGTAAGCACGGACCATTTCCGAAATTTTTGGCAATACACTTCAGCTTCATCCTGACCCTGAGAAATAGCCAGCAAGGCTTTTTCTGCCTGAATTTCAAGATTGGGTTCCTCGTAAAGCAATCCGAGCGCCAGAAAAAACGCATCAATATTTGCCAATGCCGGATCTCCTGGCGCTAGCGAGAAGGCCCAATCCTGAGGGTCGCCCCGTAAGAAAGAGATAACAATTTTTACTTGCTGAGCTGAGTCTCCAGATGAACGGGGTCTCAGAGATAGAAACAATTTACAATTATTCCTGAAATTCCTAAACTTAAATCGGTCTCCAGAGAACAGTTCAGGAATAGGTATTTTAGGTTCAGACATTGGACTACTGGTAACAAAATCTTGTATGCCCTGCACACGAGCAGCAAGCTGATCCACACTTGTAATCAAAGTCTGGACATTCATGTCTGCAGCAAGCACAAGCCACTCAGAGGTAAAGGGGAGGAAAAAAAAAAGAGAGGAAAGAAAAAAAAAAAAAAAAATCAGACTTTCCTTTCTTGTAATCCCACTTCTGCAATGCATTAAACATTCAACCTTGGCCTGGCATACTGTTATGACCCCAATGGCAGAGGGTCTCAAAAGTACATACCAAGTCTGCAAACACAAAAAAAACAGCTCTTAGGGCAGTGGTAACTGGGCTGACCATATATCTAATCCTAGCACCACAAATAGCAGCAGCCGGGGAACGTGCCTACGTTGGTTCTAGACGTCTCGCGCCAGCCGGAGAACTAACTAACCCTAGAAGGGAAAAGATAGACCTTTCTTGCCTCCAGAGAAAAGACCCCAAAAGTTGGATACAAGCCCCCAACAAATAATAACGGTGAGGTAAGGAGAAAAGACAAACGTAAGAATGAACTAGATATTTAGCAAAGAGAGGCCCACTGACTAATAGCAGAATATAGTAAGATGACTTATACGGTCAGCAAAAACCCTATCAAAATTTCCACGCTGGATATTCAAGAACCCCCGAACCGTCTAACGGCCCGGGGGGAGAACACCAGCCCCCTAGAGCTTCCAGCAAAATCAGGAATCACATTTAGTACAAGCTGGACAAAAAATAAGAGCTATGCAAATAACCAAAAAACAAGGAAGCAGGACTTAGCTTAATTTTGCAAGATCCAGGACCAGCAGACAGGAGCAAACAGAAAGGAACTGATTACAACGATGCCAGGCACAGGACTGAGAATCCAGGAAGTTTATATAGCAACACCCCTGGACTAACGACCCAGGTGGGTGCCAAACTGAGGAAAGACAATCCCAGAGTCATATCACTAGTGACCACAAGAGGGAGCCAAAAAAGTCTAATTCACAACATTCTATGACTATTATACCTCGTTATATAAATCTACTCTAGTGTTGATGAGTGCTTAGATTATTTATCAGATATTACATTCCCCTCGCTAAGTCCATCGCAACAGGCCCTTATGGAGGCTGAATTTACTCTGGAAGAGGTGGAGCATGCCATAGCCGACATGGCAACTGGAAAGGCCCCGGGACCTGATGGGTTTCCCATTGAGTTCTATAGGAAATACCGTGACAAACTAGCCCCTATACTGCTGAAGGTACTCAAAGGAATATGGGAGGGGGAATCTGTACCCGAAACGCTTTATGATGCTAATGTTGTAGTACTCAGGAAGGAGGGGAAGGATCCTTTAGATTGTGGATCATATAGACCAATTTCTTTAGTGAATGTGGATTACAAAATTTTTACTAAAATTTTAGCCACTAGATTGAACAAGATCATATTAGATCTCATACACCCGGATCAAACCGGTTTTATGCCTGGGAAAAACACTTCTATCAATATCAGGCGGGTACAGTCGGTCATACAATATAGTTCTCTGGAACCAGACAACAAGTGGGCATTGGCTTCGCTAGACGCAGCCAATGCTTTTGACTCCCTCGAATGGCCCTTCTTAATTGCATGTTTGCGGAAATATGGGTTTGGGAATAAATTTTTGAGAGGGATAGATACAATATATGCGAAACCTAGGGCACGAATGGTGGTGAATGGCTCAATGTCTGCATCGTTTTCTTTGCATAGGGGAACTCGGCAGGGGTGCCCTCTCTCCCCAACTTTATTTGCCTTGGCGATAGAGGCCTTGGCAATACGAATGAGGTCTTCTGTAGATATTAAGGGGATACGTATCGCTGATAGGGTGGACGTCATCGGTCTGTATGCTGATGATATGGTGGTGTTTATGGATCAAACGGAAGACACATTACCAAAAGTAATAACGATGATAGATTTAGTAAATTTTCTGGCCTTTATATAAATTGGGAAAAATCTGCTCTGATGCCTCTCTCCCATACCCCAATGTCCTGCCTTGAAACCCTCTCATTGCTACCCATTGTCTCCCAGTTTAAATATCTAGGAATACATATGTCCCAGAGTAGTCACCTAGACTTACATCTAAATATATTCCCGTTACTGGATGTGGTTAAGTCCAAATTCGCTACTTGGGACAAATTACCATTATCTGTGGCTGGACGTATTAATCTCATAAAGATGATATTACTCCCAAAATTGGGCTATTGTTTTCAACATAGTGCGGTTATAATACCTAAATCTTTCTTCGCAACCCTAAATTCCCTTATTACATTTTTCATATGGGGAAAGGCTAGGCCTAAACTTAAATTATCCACCCTACAAAGACCCAGGCAGGGGGGTGGGGCGGCCCTGCCAGACTTCTATTTATATTACCTAGCGGGTTAGGCCAAAATGTTAAATATGTGGATGCCCGGGAAAACTCTTCCTAACTCTGAACACCATATTCTGTATTCAGCCAAAATCGATTGTCCACTGGGATTTTTGGAGATGGAGAGAACTGCGGTTCCTCATTTACTCCCTTTGCTCCGGCTAGCACGATCAATATGGAGGCAAATTAAAAAGGTAACGGGATTTGCTGATATAGCAGCTGAAATGCCATTGTGGAATAATAGTTATTTTCCGGTATTATTGGGTCATCCGTCCACTGAATTCTGGATATCGTACAGTGTCCTTACAGTGAGTAATCTACATAAACAGGGGACCTTCGTCTCCTTTGAACAGCTACAAAATACCTACAGCATACCAAAGTCTCAGTTTTTCCGTTACCTACAACTAAGATCAGCCTTCCAGTCATACATGCGGAGTGTGGGTACAGGTCGAGCAATCTCAGATTTACCGTTAATAGGTATCCTTAATTCGCAGGGTCCCCAGGGACTTATTTCCTCTCTGTATACCTATCTGTTATCCATGGGTGAGGGATCCACCATAGATTCAATTAAGGGGAAGTGGGGACGGCTTCTCCCAGATACGCTGGAAGAGGAATGGGACGAAATTTTGGAATCCCCAACTAAAGTCTCCCCATCAGTCAATAATAGGATGACACAACTATACATCATATATCAATCCTATCTGACCCCGATTCGTCTTTTTAAAATGGGTCGTCTACACTCATCAGACTGCCTGAGATGCCATTCTAGCAATGCAGATTTTATCCACATGATATGGAAATGTCCTATTGTCTTCCAATTCTGGAATGAGGTAACGACATTATTGACATCACTGGTGTTGATCCCTGCCCCACTTGAACCCTTGGTATGCTTGTTTGGAGTATGGGAGACTGAGGCTTGGGATCGCCATACGGGAATTTTTCTGAAGGAGACTCTGTTTTTGGCTCGAAAGGTGTTGGCTTTACGATGGATGGGGGGTTCTTGCCCAACTCTTAGAGCATGGGTCGACTTGGTAAATTCCATTATTCCGTATGAGCGGGCATTGTATCAGAATAGAGGTAATCCAGCTAAATTTGAGAAGATATGGGGAAGATGGAACTCCTCCTGCCATACTGTTTAGGTTAACATAACTTAACAATTATATAAGGAAAGGGTGTAAGATTGCGTGGACATTATCTACTTACAGGGCGGAATCTATCTAGAACTCTCTTTTAAGCGGCAGCATGTTAGTTTTAGAGGTTTTATTGGAAGTTAAGGTAGTTAAAGTTTGAATAGGATATGAACAAATGATTGACATGCATTACTTGTAACCTTTGCAATATTCCAGACATGGCTATGTGTGGTAATTTTATGTACCTTATGGATAATAACGAATATAAACAAATGTATGTATGATTCATGCTGTAATCAATAAACGAATTAAAAAAAAAAAATGTTTATTAAAACTAACTTTGTGGGAAAACCCCTTTAATGGTAATACATTGTGGCACAGCCTCATGGCTTTATGTATACATGCTTCGTTAGTGACTCACTGAATTTGAACACTGACATTTAGCTCTGATGCACTAATCCTTCTGGAGGCTTCTGTGTACTTTCAAGTAAATGCAATATACTGCCAAGTACCAACTAACAATAAAAAGAATGATAAACTGCCAAACTAGGAAGATGCTGTGCAGTTCCGAAAAGTAAAAACAGTTACATGGTAAGCAAATCTTATGTGCAGAATGTAACATATTGTATGTTACATACCGCAGAGGCGTAGCTAGGGATTCAACTCTTGGGGGTGAAACATCTGAGTGGCCCATAACTGGTAACCCTGATTACAACTATGGTGGCACTTTGATATTATCGCTATATGGTGACATATAGGGGTAAATACCAGTCCTACAGAACATACAAGTGATTACAGTACAGTTATACTGTATATAGTAACCTACAGCTGACGATCTTTCTGATAAAGTTGTTCACTTTTTTCATCTTTTCCATCTGGCCCAGACCAACATGACAACTTCTGCCAGCCAGGACTCGTCTGCAGAGATTACAATAAAGACACTTGACTTCTCATTTCTCCAGCACTGTCCCCACCTATTCCCAACCTGCACAAACGCCTCATCCTACTGATACTCCAATACCGAGCCACTGCTGCCATATGTGTCCCTGTTACTGTACCTGCTGATTGTCACAATAATAGTGCTCCTCTTACTACCTCATATAACAATGCCCACCACTATGAACCTTACATCATAATAATGCCTCCTTTCTGCCCTCTATATGGTAGCATTGCCCCTAGATAATATTAATTCCCTAGAAACAGCCACAATACTCTGAGTGCCCCTGTAATAATAATTCTTCTTAAGTGCCCACTTAACATTTAATAGTGTCCACTGATTCCCTCAATGTACAGCTCCTATATACACAGTATGGCGGGCCCGCAGCTCCTTTATACAGAGTATGCTGTCCCCACCATTCCCCTATCCACAGTATGGTGGGCCCACACCTCAGCTATATATTGTATGATGTCCTCACTGCTCCACCAAAACACAGGATAATGACTCCCATAATATATCAGGGGTCCCCAACCTGTAGCTTGGGAGCCACATGTGGCTTGCAGTCCCATGAATTGTGGCTCGCGGCTGTCTGCCACTTTGGTGCATTAGCTCCAGATTTAGTAAACTGGTATGAAGAGCACATCTCAAAATGGTGAACTTTGTGAGTAGCCCTGCGCAGAAGAGCAGATTTGGGTACCCTTCTTCTGGTCTTGGGGGATTAGAGATAATTTATGGTAAGTATGGTACACTGGAGACAGGATGATACTACCGGTCAGAGGAGGTGCTTGAAGATGGATGTGACAGTGTTGGGAGTGCGTGATGGGAGAATGCTGAATGTGCTGGGGTGTGGTGGGAACCCCTGGTGTCATGATATGTACTTTTTTCCCTGTCCTGTATTTTGTATAGTATGTCATGATGTGGTGCGATTTCTCTTTGGTTGTATTTACTGTACACTTTGCAATGTCATGGGATGTATGTAACTTAATCTGTCTCCTTCCCCCAATACTTGCAGCCCTAAGCTATAATGTAATTAAGCTTTGTCAACACCACTAGTGAAGGAATAGCCATTCTTCCTCACAGCAGGTGGCTAGTCAAATGCACATACTGGATAGACTAAGCGGAGCCAACCAGTCTAGAATCTTCTGGTGGACCCAACCATTGAATAGAAGGTGTGACCCCTGCCCCCTTCATGGGCTGATCCCAGGAGCTCAGACAATACATTTTTATTTTTGAGATCTGATGTGAGTTGACCCTTGAAGGAGAAGGAGTGGGGATTCTTAGCCAAGGCAAGACCCCACGTCCATCTGTGACTGCGGAAACGAATGGGGTGAGACTTGAGCTGAGGACATATCTCGTCGTTCGTGGGATTGTTTTGGGATCCCGTGGACTATTGCTTTGTTAGCTGGCACAAGGATTATCGGGAGGTACCCGAACCTGTTCCATTGGACTAATTGTGGACTCTAGATCTACCTGCATGTGTTGTTCCAGCGTTCTTGATAATAAATCTGTTGAATCATCCCTTGGCCTGTTGTCCCTTCTTGCTCTGCCGTACACCCCGTCACACCTGGATCTTGGTATATTGCCTCGGGGGGATTTGTGTGGTAAAGCTTTAGTTAGTTTTTATTGTAATCATAATGGGGGCTTTGGTTGCCACAACTGTGAGAGGGGACAGGAGCTGGATGTGGCTCGCGACCCTCTTGCAGAGCTCAATGTGGCTCTCAAGGTCAGAAAGGTTGGGGACCACTGATATATACAGTATAATACATATTATACTAAAGGCATTGCCATAATGGTGCTGATGATATTATTATTATTATTATTATTATACATTTTTAGCGCCACTTATTCCATGGAATGCAAAAAACAAGGCACACAGGTACATAAGGAGGGAGGACCCTGCCCGTGAGGGCTCAGAGTCTGCAGGGGATGGGTGAGGATACACTAGGAGAGGGTAGAGCTGGTTGTGTGGCGGTTCAGTAGGTTGAGGATCACTGCAGGCTGTAAGCTTGTCGGAAGAGGTGAGTTTTCAGGTTCTATTTGAAGGTTTCAATGGTAGGCGAGAGTCTGATGTGTTGGTGTAGAGAGTTCTAGAGCATGGGGGAAGAACGGGAGAAGTTTTGGATGTGGTTGTGGGAAGAAGAGATGAGAGGGGAGTAGAGAAGAAGATCTTGAGAGGATTGGAGGTTGCGTGTAGATAAGTACCGGGAGACCATGTCACAGATGTATGGAGGAGACAGGTTGTGGATGGCTTTGTATGTGATATACTGGTGTAATAAATACACATGTGGTCAAAATTGTTGGGACCCCTCGTTTAATGACAGAAAAACCCACAATGGTCACAGAAATAACTTGAATCTGACAAAAGTAATAATAAATTAAAAATCTATGAAAATGAACAAACGAAAGTCAGACATTGCTTTTCAACCATGTTTCCACAGAATAAAAAAAAAATAAAACTCATGAAATAGGCCTGGACAGAAATGATGGTACCCTTAACTTAACATTTTGTTGCACAACCTTTTGAGGCAATCACTGCAATGAAACGATTCCTGTAACTGTCAATGAGACTTCTGCACCACTCGACAGGTATTTTCGCCCACTCCTCAAGAGCAAACTGATCCAGTTGTCTCATGTTTGAAAGTTGGCTTACCCAGACGGCATGTTTCAGTTCTTTCCAAAGATGCTCAATAGGATTTAGGTCAAGGCTCACAGAAGGCCACTTCAGAATAGTCCAATGTTTTCCTCTTAGCCATTCTTGGGTGTTTTAGTTGTGTGTTTTGTGTCATTATCCTGTTGCAAGTCCCATGACCTGCGACTAAGACTAAGCTTTCTGACACTGGGCAGCAGATTTCTCTCTAGAATCCCTTGATAGTCTTGAGATTTAATTGTACCCTGCACAGACGCCCTGTGCCACATGCAGCAAAGCAGCCCCAGAACATAACAGAGCCTCCTCCATGTTTCACAGTAGGGACAGTGTTCTTTTCTTGATATGCTTCATTTTTCCGTCTGTGAACGTAAAGCTGATGTGCCTTGAGAAAAAGTTCCATTTTTTTCTCATCTGTCCATAGGACATTCTCCCAGAAGCTTTGTGGCTTGTCAACATAAAGTTTGGCAAATTCCATTCTGGCTTTTTTATGAATTTTTTCCACAATGGTGTCCTTCTTGGTAGTCTCCCATGAAGTCCACTTTGGCTCAGACAACGACGGATGGTGCGATCTGACACTGATGTTCCTTGAGCTTGAAGTTCACCTTTAATCTGTTTAGATGTTTTTCTGGGCTCTTTTATTACCATTCGTATTATCCGTCTCTTTGATTTGTCATCAATTTTCCTCCTGCGGCCACGTCCAGGGAGGTTGGCTCCAGTCCCATGGATCTTAAATTTCTGAATAATATGTGCAACTGTAGTCAGAGGAACATCAAGCCGCTTGGAGATGGTCTTATAACTTTTACCTTTACCATGTTTGTCTATAATTTTCTTTCTAATCTCCAGAGACAACTCTTTCCTTCGCTTCCTCTGGTCCATGTTGAGTGTGATACACACCATGTCACCAAACACCAAAGTGAGTATCTGTAGCCCTATATACAGGCCCACTCACTGATTCCAAGATTGTAGACACCTGTGATGCTAATTAGTGGACACACCTTGATTTAACATGTCCCTTTTGTCACATTATTTTCAGGGGTACCATCATTTCTGTCCAGGCCTATTTCATGAATTTTATGTTTTTAAAATTCTGTGTAAGCATGGTTGAAAAGCAATGTCTGACTTTCATTTTGTTCATTTTCATAGATTTTTAATTTATTATTACTTTTATCAGATTCAAGTTATTTCTGTGAGCATTGTGGGTTTTTCTGTCATTAAATGAGGGGTACTAACAATTTTGACCACGTGTGTACTTTCAATGAAGAAATCCATAGCCTGTTTTGTATAAAATCATCATTAAAAGGTTCTTTTTAATTCCCAAACTGTATAATGGCCCACACATTAGCTTCCATGCTGTATAATGTCCCCAGTTTACCTCCTATACTGTCTAAGGGGCCCAAAATTAGCCCCAAAACTAAATAATAGGTCCCACACTATATAAGGGCCCCCACAGTGGTCCCTATAAAGTATGAGGGCCCACCACTGTTTTAGGGTCCCCCATTGTTTATGATGCCACCTCAAGATTTAATAAAAATAAAAAATATATATACTCACCTAATCCAAGATCCTGATGACTTCACCAATGAGGCTTGGGCAGACAAATGCACCATCATAGTGCCTGCGCACACAGAGGACGTCTAGTGACCCGGCTGTCCAGTGGGTGTATGGAGTGAGGCCGTGACCACTAGATGGGTTATGGCCAACAGTAATCATAATGCATACGTACCCACCGATCCCGGCTCAGAAGACGACGAATCCTTGAGGCGCACAGTCCATGTGCTGGGTGGATTCATAAATCTGCAGTCACACAGAGTGAATCAATTTAGACAAGACAACCCCTTTACGGTGTTTAATTTCACCTCATTACTGTTTTGTTAATCGTTGTATAATCCCTTTTCCCCATTCCATTAGTTTTAGTAATTTTTTTTTTTTCTCCCTTAGGTTAAAGAGGACCTGTCACCAGATTAAAAGTTACCAGTGTTTGCTCTTACTGTATTCACTCAGTTCCCCTGAGTATTCGTTGTTTAATTTTTTTTTTAATCCATTATATGGTTCCAGAGATTTGGACTTTTTTACTTAGTGCTAATTCTTATGCTTGTGGTTTAAAACATTCTTTGGGGGAGTGTCTTTAGGTTGGTCTACATTATTAAACTGTGAGCTATACCCCCTTGATAAAGACCATAAAGACCAACACTAAATAAATAGGATTCTATGAGGAGCCTGTGAAAAAGCACTGTGTTTTTAAGTACAGGATCAAAGCTTTTCTGTACTATAAAAATCATTATATTTATTATGAGATTAATGTAGAAAAAAATAATTACAAGATTTTTTTCACCATTTACCGATCACCCTAAATATTCTGAACACTATATTTATATGTGTTGTTACGAATACAGAGATACCAAATATGTTGCTTTTCTGATGTGTGATTTTTTTTTGTGACCGGGCCAAATTTTTAAAATCTGACCAGTGTCACTTTATGTAATAATATCTCTGGAATTGTTCAACAAATCCCAGTGATTTCGAGATTGTTTTTTCGAGGCACAATATACTTTATGGTAATGGTACATTTAGGTCGATATGTTTTGTGTTTATAAAAAATATTTGGAATTTGACAAAAATGTAAAAAAAAAATAGCAATTTTCAAACTTTGAATGATTATCCCTTTAATCCAGATGGTCATACCACACAAAAACATTAATAAATAACATGGCCCCCATATCTACTTTAAATCAGCTCCATTTATAAAATGTTATTTTATTGTGTTAGCAATTTTGGAGGTTTACAAATGTAGCACAAATTTTTCATTTTTTCATGGAAATTTACAAAATTTATTTTATTTAGGGACCTTCCAGGTGACTTTAGGCTACTTTCACACACAGCATATTTGCTGCATATTTTTACGCGCGTGTATTTTGCTGCTGCTTTACCTGCGTTTTTTTACGCAGGCAAAAAACGCAGCTGCTTTCACACACAGCGTTTTTTGCTGCGTTTTTTGCAGCTGCGTTTTTTTCAGCATTGTGTACTGAATAAAGTTTGTTTGAAAAAAAAAAAAAGGGGAAAAAAAAAAGAGTAATTGAGGTCATTTCCTGTCTTTATGACTCAGAATACAATACACACTGGAGTTAACATCATGTCGATTCTGCCAGCTGCAATGGCCTTGAGCCAAAGACGCCTCAGCAAGCGGAACAGACATCAGCTGGGGTTTACTAACCCCACTGTCACTAACCCCAGGTTATTAGGGCAGGCGTCAGTCAGACGCCCCCCCTCGTAACCCTGTACGGTAAGGCCATGTTCACACGCTGCGGTTTTTACCGCGGAACCGCCGCGATTTTGATGCTGCGGGTTAACATGTAAACCCTATGGAAACCGCAAACCGCAGTGCACATGCTGCGGGAAAAACCGCGCAAAAACGCAGCAGTTTACAACCCGCAGCATGTCGCTTCTTTGTGCAGAATCGCTGCGATTCTGCACCCATAGGAATGCATTGAACCGCTTACTTCCCGCATGGGGCTGTGCCCACGTTGCGGGAAGTAAGCGGATAATGTGCGGGTGGTACCCGGGGTGGAGGAGAGGAGACTCTCCTCCAGGCCCTGGGAACCATAAAATAGTGTAAAAAAAAGAATTAAAATAAAAAATGAAGCTATACTCACCTCTCAGCGCTGCCCGCGGCCGTCCGGTCTCAGTTGCTGTGCCGAACAGGACCTGTGGTGACGTCGCGGTCACATGACCGTGATGACGCCGCGGTCACATGACCGTGACGTCACGAAGGTCCTTGTCGGCACAGCCGCTTGCAGCGCCGGGGAGATCGCGACGTCAGAGGGTGAGTATAGCCAATTTTTATTATTTTTTACATTACTATTGATGCTGCATATTGCTGCATATGCAGCATCAATAGTACAGCAGTAATCCCGCAGCGGAAACCGCGGAACAAACCGCGATAAATCTGCAGGGATAACCACAGCGGTTTTGCCCTGCAGATTTTCAATTCCGCTGCGGGATTAACCCGCAGAGGAACCCGCAGCGTGTGAACATGGCCTTAGGGTATGTTCACACGATCCTGATTTCAATCCTTTTTTTTTCAGGACAAAAACCGCAGCTCTTGGCAGAAAACGCAGGTGCGTTTTTGGTGCGTTTTTGATGCGGTTTTTAGTGCGGTTTTTTATGCAGTTTTCTCTGCAGATTGTCTGTGTTTGACACAAATAAAGCTTTAACTGCAGTGGGGGAAAAAAAAAAAGAAATGATGTCATTTCCTTGTCCAACCCTTTTCTTCTTCCATCCTCCATTTTGGGACTAAACACCAAAATGAGTGGACGTGTTTTGAATGACAGCGCTCCGCAGAGTGCTGAGCGTAGGCCAGATCACAGCCCGCGGATCCAGCTCTATCCAGCTATTTAAGTCTACGTTCACATTTGCGGTCTGCGCCGCAGCGTCGGGCGCCGCATGCGTCATGCGCCCCTATATTTAACATGGGGGCGCATGGACATGCGTTGCACTTGCGTTTTGCGCCGCATGCGTCACTGCAGCACACGCATCCGGCCGCAGAGGACGCAGCAAGTTGCATTTTTGCTGAGTCCAAAATCAATCAAAAAAAGGACGCATGCGGCGCACAACGCAAATGTGAACATAGCCTAAGTGCCACGTATTTAAGTGCCACGTATTTCTTTGCCACGTATCACGTATTTCAGTGCCACAAATTTCAGTGCCACATATTTCAGTGCCACGTATTTCAGTGCCACGTGCCACGTATTTCAGTGCCACGTATTTCAGTGCCACGTGCCACGTATTTAAGTGCCACGTATTTAAGTGCCACGTATCACGTATTTCAGTGCCACGTATCAAAGTGCCACGTGCCACGTATCAAAGTGCCACGTGCCACGTATCAAAGTGCCACGTGCCACATATTTCAGTGCCACGTGCCACGTATCAAAGTGCCACGTGCCACGTATCAAAGTGCTACGTGCCACATATTTCAGTGCCACGTATTTAAGTGACACGTGCCACGTATCAAAGTGCCATGTGCCACATATTTCAGTGCCACGTGCCACGTATCAAAGTGCCACGCATCAAAGTGCCACGTGCCACATATTTCAGTGCCACGTATTTAAGAGACACGTGCCACGAATCAAAGTGCCACGTATCACGTATTTCAGTGCCACGTATTTCAGTGCCACGTATCAAAGTGCCACGTGCCACATATTTCAGTGCCACGTGCCACGTATTTAAGTGACACGTGCCACGTATCAAAGTGCCACGTGCCACATATTTCAGTGCCACGTGCCACGTATCAAAGTGCCACGCATCAAAGTGCCACGTGCCACATATTTCAGTGCCACGTATTTAAGTGACACGTGCCACGTATCAAAGTGTCACGTATCACGTATTTCAGTGCCACGTATTTAAGTGACACGTATCACGTATAAGTGCCACGTGTCACGTATTTAATTGCCACATATTTAAGTGCCACGTATCAAGATTTTCCATGGAGAACAGACACATCCAGAGATATGTCTGCTCTCCACGGCTGCAGCAACACACTGACAGGAGCCATAGTTCCTGTCGGTGTGTCACTGCGCATGCGCGAGCGAGTTTACCGGCGGTCATTGACCCCGGCACTCTCGCTTAACGGCAGTGCTGCATGGGAAAGTTCAACGCAGCTGTACTGCTGTTAACCGAGACGCCGGAGTCATTGAACTCCGGGACAGTACGCGATACACTGCTAGGAGCTTCGCTCCTGGCAGTGTATCGCCGGAGAGCAGCCGATCGGCGTGGGACACTCGTTTTATGGATTCTGCGGACAGGGAGTATGAATTTGGTTTATTATTTTTGGATTTTTTCCTGGAGGATCGAGGGCTTCGCCTACAAGTGTGCTGTTGGTGAGTATATACTCTATGTTATGTGTTGTATGTACTGTACTGTGTGTCATGTATGTGTATTGTGTGTAGGTGTTTTGTGTAACTTTACAATTGTGCTAAGTCGCCGGACACAGGGACAACTCTCCCATCCTAATACCGGATGGGAGTCGTAGTCCCATACGGCGACTTAGCACAATGGTGGCACTAGCGTCGCATGGGGACACACACACACACACACACACACACACACACACACACACACACACTCCATGCTGCTTCACTGGGGGGCGGGGGCTTCCCTCTTCCTGTCCGACGTCACGTCCGGTCCTGGGTGTCAACCCCTCCGTACAAAGACGCCGACACCCAGGACAAAGGCGCTGTGTGTGGACGGTAATATGGGGCCCTAGGGGGATACGCAGACACGCCGCTGCGTAAAGAATTGACATGTCAATTCTTTTTACGCCGGCGTGTTTGCAGACAAAAGCGCCGCGTTTTTTTGCGGTGTGTCTGAACGGCAAAGTGAATTTCTCATTCACTTTGCCGGCAGACGAAAATGACATTGCGCATTTTTGAAAAGCGCCCGCAAAATAGCGCTCAAAAATGCGCTATGTCTGAAAGTAGCCTTAGACATCCTATATATTGGAAAACCCACAAAAGCGATACCATTTTAAAAACAACACTCCTAACATACTGAAAACATATGTCAGGTAGTTTATTGACCCTCCAGGTGCTTTTCAGGAATTAATGCAAAGTGACATGCTAGGAATGAAAAAGTGTATTTTTACCACCTAAATGTCGCTAACTTTTGAGCAGGCCACTGTAGCTGGCAGACTCTAAGGCCATTATTTGGCCTTGAACTGCTTTGGCAAACATCAGGACCACATAATCATGTGCCAACGAGGATAAAGAGGGAGCCTCCACACTCTTTTAACCATTTATATGATCCAGTCATTATTGACTGCAGCATCTAAGCGGTTAAACAGATATGGATGGTGTCAACACTGATCGTAGCTAATACAGCAAGTTGTCAACTATAGTGTACAGTCGACAGGTGCTGGATTGTCACCTGTATGGGGATGGTATTCTCTTATATCTCAGGTCAGTAAAAAGAGGTATTGGTGGTCATTAAGGGGTCAAAGTGCTTGAAAAATGTAATTTGTAATTTTTTTTAATTAATTTTATTTAGCAAACTTAGGCTGCGTTCACACTTGCGAGTGCAATGCGAGAAACTCGGTCCCAAGTGCTGGTGACAGTGCCGGGTATTGAGGCGAGACACTTGTGCGAGTTTCTCGTGTTGCACTCGCAAGTGTGACCCCGGCCTTATAGGAAGAAAAAAAATCTGAGTTTTATTTTACCCCCAGAATACAGGTATACAGAAATGCACTGGTATATAGAGATCTGTTAAAGTACAGATGTTGTATATACAAGTGCTTCTCACTAAATTTGAATATCATCAAAAAGTTAATTTATTTCAGTACTTTAATACAAAAAAAGTGAAATTCATATATTATATAGAGTCATTACAAACAGAGTGATCTATTTCAAGTGTTTATTTTTGTTAATGTTGATGATTATGGCTTACAGCCAATGAAAACCGAAAAGTCATTATCTCAGTAAATTAAAATAATTAACAAAAAACACATGCAAAGGCTTAATAATAAGTGTTTACAAAGGTCCGTTAGTCAGTAGGCTCCACAGTCATGGGGAAGACTGCTGACAGATATCCAGAAGGCAGTTATTGACACACTCCTCAAGGAGGGTAAGCCACAAAAGGTCATTGCTAAAGAAGCTGGCTGCTCACAGAGTGCTGTACCCAAGCATATTAGTGGAAAGTTGAGATGAAGGAAAAAGTGTGGTAGAAAAAGGTGAACAAGCAACTGGGATAACCGCAGCCTTGAAAGGATTGTTAAGAAAAGGCCATTCAAAACTTTGGGAAAGATTCACAAGGAGTGGACTGCTTCTGGAGTCATTGCTTCAAGAGCCACCACACACAGATGTATCCAGGACATGGGCTACAAGTGTCGCATTCCTTGGGTCAAGCCACTAATGACCAATAGACAATGTCATAAGCGTCTTAACTGGGCCAAGGAGAAAAATAACTGAACTGTTGCTAAGTGGTCCAAGGTGTTGTTTTCAGATGAAAGTACATTTTGCATTTCATTTGGAAATCAAGGTCCCAGAGTCTGGAGGAAGAGTGGAGAAGCCACAATCCAAGCTGCTTGAGGTCTAGTGTGAAGTTTCCACAATCAGTGATAGTTTGGGGAGCCATGTCATCTGCTGGTGTAAGTCCACTGTGTTTTATCAAGACCAAAGTCAGCGCAGCCGTCTACCAGGAAATTTTAGAGCACTTCATGCTTCCCTCTGCCGACAAGCTTTTAGGAGATGGAAATTTCATTCTCCAGCAGAATTTGGCATCTGTCCACACTGCCAAAAGTACCAATATCTGGTTTAAAAACAAGAGTATCACTGTGCTTGTTTGGCCAGCAAAATCGCCTGACCTTAACCCCATAGAGAATCTAGGCGGTATTGTCAAGAGAAAGATGAGAGACACCAGACCCAACAATGCAGATTAGGTGAAGGGTGCTATCAAAGCAACCTGGGCTTCCATAACACCTCAGCAGTGCCACAAGCTGATCGCCTCCATGCCATGCCGCATTGATGTAGTAATTGATGCAAAAGGAGCCCCAACCAAGTATTGAGTGCGTTTACTGAACATGCATTTCAGTAGGCCAACATTTCGGATTTTAGAATAATTTTTCAAGCTGGTGTTATAAAGTATTCGAATTTACTGAGATAATGACTTTTGAGTTTTCATTGGCTGTAAGCCATAATCATCAGCATTAACAGAAATAAACACTTGAAATAGATCACTCTGTTTGTAATGACTCTATATAATATATGAGTTTCACTTTTTGTATTGAAGAACTGAAATTAACTTTTTGATATTCTAATTTTGTGAGAAGCACCTATAGATAAGCACAATAAAGTACAGATAATTTTCCATTACTTGACAGTGTAGTCTGTTACTCATAGCTATTACTGCTGTCTCTAATGATACAGGTGGAGAGTTCAAATCTCGGCAAGACCACATTTAAAGAGAAGAATGAGTTAATATAGTGAATATACAGTAAGTATGCACAGAGATACTGGCCCCTGTCCTGGATGGCAGGAGATAAGACATCAGACAAAGTGAGTGAAAATCGGAATATAGCCCTAACCTAGCAGGACAGTTACCCCAAATTGGGAATGTCCTGCTGGATCCAGATCCCAACTGTCCCGGATCCATGTGGACTGTCCGAATTTGGGGGGCTGTCCCAGGGGAGTCAAGGAAGTGTCCTGGCTTCCACTCTGTGTAATGTCTTTTCTACTTGAATGTGCACTGTATGCTTCTAAATTAAAGGCAGATTATGAGCCAATAGCCTATTCAGAAAGGAAGAGCATTATGATATATAGAGATACATCGCTATATACCAATGCATTTCTGTTTCCCTGTGTTTTACAGGGAAAGTAAAAATCTGATTTTTTTCTTCTTATAAAATTACTTAAACATTATGAAAAATAATTAAAATAATGTCATTTTTACTGCACTTTAAAAAAAAATAAAATAAATATCACAAATTAGCAAGTAATAAGCACATATTCGAGGTCTCATAATCGTAATAACTTGTACAACACAGGGATTAGATTATTTACAGTGTCAAGAATACACAGCCGTGTGGTCATGCTACCTCCACCTCTGTTACCACTTTGTCACGTGTACACAACTCTGCTGCCTCCAATCATCAAGACAATATGCAAGACTGACGAGTCATGGACAAGGCGATGGCTGCCTTCACTGCTAGACCGCTTATTGGAGAACTCCCAGTGAAAATATGGTATTTACACCTCTGATTCCAACTCATGGAATATATATACCCCCCTACGATCACTGCCAGCTCTGCAATAACAAAAAACTACTAACTGCAACCACCAATCATTTATACAGGCCGACTGAACACTTGTTACAGGTAGCATATGACTTCAGAGGTGCGGTTTACAGAGCAAGAGGAACACAGATATTACATTTATATATTTATTCCAGAAAGATAGGCAGTGTCTATAAAAAAATATACAAGATTATACAAAATGGGAACAAACAATATAATATACACAATTACATAAAATAGAAAAAAGAAAAAAAAATTACTAAAGCTGCGTCACAGAAGTGGCTCATATTTATGGAGGGAAGAACTCCAGTGAAACGTGGATCAATCCTAGACGGCAATGTATTTTCCTGGCATTGAGCAAAGATCATAATTGGCATTGGTGTTTTATTGACACAAGTTATCCCCACATACCTACTCTCTATTGACTCACAACAGGGCTGAACTTCAGAGAACTATAGGATGTGTCTTTGTCTTAGAAAATTATTAGATTCCCAACTTTTCCAATGTCTTCGCCCATGGAGGTCCCCAGAGGAAGATATTACCATTATATTTCCTATCACAATTTTATCTGTTCATAGATAGGAGAAATGGCATAGATATTGTCATCTATCTGGCCGTATATCCATTTGGCAGACCACGTCCATTGCCCAGTGACTTGAAGTCATCCTTTTCGTTTGTCATTTCATCATGTTTCCAAAAATATGACTTTCCTATCTATTATATCAACACAGCTCATAAAGCCTTCCTTCATAATTTCAATAAGGTAGACAAAGGATTTGACATTTTCTTTTTAGCTGGGGCTCTTATCTCTATCAGTCGTAAATCTACCCTTCTCCACACTTGTGCATTCATGCTAAGTTTGGCCTCACATTTGCTATCCATTATGATTTTCCTTTGTTACCTGTTTTTACAGGAGGGGGTTAGCTTCATGGAGGTTTCTGTTTCAAAAGGAGTTAGAAAAGCTCAGTCTCCCATTTGAAGAGGTCTTATGGATTTGATTTTTTCTCTGATATACGGTGATGGACAAATGACGTAAAAAAATAGCGTGTTTGTTTTTATTCTCCATTAAATGTAACAAAAATGTAATGCTGAGGCCATATTCACATATAGTGTAAATACGACTTTTTTCTGCATGTTTTCTGCAATTGTCAGCACCACATAACACAACAATCTTCTCTAATGATTGAGTTTTCGCTGCTTTTTTTTTAATGTGTTTTCCAACTGTTTATGAATTTTGGGGCAGATTTGAAGCAGCACTTTTTATGTTTTTTTATAGTATATAAAAGCTTTTTTTCTGAGCTTAGAAATGCAATGACTTTTTATATGCAGTTATTTCAGGCTCTACATAGAAATTTACAGCAAAAAATGCGCAAAACTGCAAAGTTCAACAGCGTTTTTAGACACATGGCAGTCATGAATTTTTATGAAATCTCATCCACTTGGCCATTTAGGCCATGTTCACATGTAGCAAAAATGCTGATTGTTTTTTGCTTTTTTTTTTTTTTATAGAAATTCTACTGTGTTTAAGTGCCCAAGCAAAGTTGATGTGATTTCATGAAAATTCCACCCACTGTGCATCTAAAGTCGCTGCTGAACTGCACTTTTTTTGCTGAATTTTTTTCTTTGTAGACTTCTAAATAATTCCTAACATTGTATTTCTGCAGCTCCTAACCCGACTCGTGCACTTTATTGTAACAGACAACAAAAAATCTGTAGTCTGACTCTACTGTTGAACTTCCCTTTACCTGCTTTCCACTTCTTGCTCTTTGTTACATTTTATTGTAGCATTGAGTTTTTTCTACAAGCTGCTGTCAGCATGTAATTTTAATACAAAATCCTCTTCCCTCTCTGCAGTTCCCAGCTTAAAGATAGTTACAAACAGCTCTGAGCCAAAATTTGCTGCCAACAGACCATGCATGAATGCCTCTTAAGTATCATTGCAAGGCACTCAATTGAACAGTACTAGACAAATAAAGTTATTATTATTACGTTCTCAGCTTGGCAAACCTGACTGTTAGATAAATGATGTCGTTTCTACAGAGACGATAGGATAAGCAATAAAAACAGCACAAAAAAGCCTGCACAGATAGAAGGCAAAATATACTGTAACATACATAGCAAAGAGCAGCAGCCAAATTGATGTGATATAGAATAAAGCAATGAAGCCAAACAGTACAATAAAAATTGGAATATGTAAATAAATATATGACAAGAAAAAAAGGAGTGGAAAAGCACAATATGAAATATAACAGTCCTACCGAGACAATCCTAATATCTAGTGCCTCAGTATCTAAAGACCAGTGATTTAGAGTCCTATTCTCCAAGGGTGCAAATACTATAAAGTCTGTCATTAGCCCCGTTGAGAAGCTTAGGGTCCCTTTCCTTTTTGCTATTGGGTAGTGAGAACTTGTGTAAGATAACCTTTTGCTTTGTAAGCAACCAAGGAAAACAAATTCTGACACAGGATCATGAAAGGGGCTTAAAGGGAACCTGTCACCCCCAAAATCGAAGATGAGCTAAGCCCACCGGCATCAGGGGCTTATCTACAGCATTCTGTAATGCTGTAGATAAGCTTCCGATGTATCCTGAAAGATGAGAAAAAGAGGTTAGATTAAACTCACCTGGGGGGGGGGCGGTCCCGGTCTGATGGGCGTCGTGGTCCGGTCCGGGGCCTCCCCGTCTCTACGATGATGTCCTCTTCAAGTCTTCATGCTGCGGCTCCGGTGCAGGCGTACTTTATCTGCCCTGTTGAGGGCAGAGCAAAGTACTGCAGTGCGCAGGTGCTGGGCCTCACTGACCTTTCCCGGCGCCTGCGCACTGCAGTACTTTGCTCTGCCCTCAACAGGGCAGATAAAGTACGCCTGCGCTGGAGCTGAAGCGTGAATACAAGAAGAGGACGTCATCGTAAGAAGATGGGAGGCCCCGGACCGGACCGCACCGGGACCGCCCCTGGGTGAGTATAATCTAACTTCTTTTTCTCATCTTTCAGGATACATCGGGGCTTATCTATAGCATTCCAGAATGCTGTAGATAAGCCCCTGCTGCCGGTGGGCTTAGCTCATCTTTGATTTTGGGGGTGACAGGTTCTCTTTAAAACCACACACTAGGCACCATACTGGAGAGTCAGATTGATCTTGATAGTATGAGGCTCTATTTATTCTTTGTTTACCATTGTAACATTGATTTATCATTCAACAGCATCTATGTTCCACCCTAATACAATGCTTATATCCAGCCACTGCAGGTGAAAATTTCAGCTAATCGGTGGGGGAGCTAGGTGTTGCCTCCGCCTCAATTTTATATTGATTTTCATCAAATGTCAGTTCCTGAGCAACCCCTTTAACTCTTGGTTTAATATATCAGGTAGTAGTGTACAGAGTGATACCTTACTCTAGAGAATCAAACATATTATTTGGTTGCATAGATGGCAGTGATTTAGAGGACACAATATGATAGTCGTACCACCAGTTATCACATATAAGCTGTGCAAGGAGCAACACACTGCAAGCAGAAAAAGACAGAACTGAGCCAACTGCATTGGCTGCCAAAACAGAAAAATGTTATACAGTTAGATAACAAAGAGCAAAAACTGAGAAATCTCACTTAACAAATACCAGTTCTCTTATCCTGTTTATCTTCTGAGTACAGGCCACTAGGAGAGAGGCTGGGAAGAGGTACATTGTGGTAAAAATCTGTAGACGACTTGAGCCATGTAATATATTTTTGCATTAAGGTAAAGAATGAAGGGCAGAAGGTGCAAGTCAATAAACATTTTGAAAGGATGCCTAATAGGGTCAGAGACTAAGGTTAGAAAGAGTTGAAAAGCAGGAATTTCTGATGGTTTTCAACAAACTGAAAACAAGTAGTGAGAGATGAGATTTAAGAGCTTTTGCTGAGTGGATGGGGAGAACAGCCTGTATTTATTTGGTGCCAGTTTATTTTAAAGTGCATAAAAATCCAAACTAGTAAACTTACTAAATAGCAGATAACAACTGGGTCCAAAAAAGTAGAGTAATAACAATAATGATGGCAATCTGTGACAATAAACTACGAGCTATAGCAGTAAAATTGTTGCATCATGTTACCCTTACATAAACCTGTCCTAGAATGTTAATAGAATTCTAGTTGTGATCATGTGCACCATCAGGCTCTGCTGCGGAGACCTTGATATACTTCATGCAGTCACATTATCTCCGTGTCACATCAGCCACTCAACACTTAGGCTGGGTTCACATTACGTTATAGGCAGTCCGTTAGATGGACTGCGTTACACCGCGGCATAACGCGGTGTAACACAGTCCGTTAAGGCTGCCATTAAGCCCTATTTCGGGCACATCACTAGCGCATGCCCAAAATGGGCGTGCGCTAGCGATGTTCCGTCATTGAGTGACGGACCCTGGGACGCGGGCTGCAGCATTTCTGGGTCCGTCACCGCTAGTGCAGATAGAGCATCTGCTAGTTCTATCTGCGCTAGTGCGATCACATTTCGGCATTTGCGTTAACGCAGCCCGTTTAACGCATGTGTTGAATGGGCTGCTTTAACGCAATGTGAACATTGCCTTAGAAAGACTGGGTTGACAGGAGTGCAAGCAACCTCTTCTTACTTCAGTACCCCTGATGTATCCAGTATTAGATCAGATAGATATGTGGAAAGCAGTGTGAGCAGCTTGTTCTTATCCTAGCACCCCTGGTACCTCCAGTCTTACATAAAGAAAACACTGTGGACAAAAGTGTGAGCAGCCTCTTCTTGTCTCAGTACCCCTGGTGTCATAAATAATAACTGGCAGGTCACACAGATCCCACATCTGCTACCAGTTGTCAAGGATAACAGCCGAGGTGGGGAGGTTCACACAGATCCCACAGCTGTTCCCACCTTGTCACAGATGACAAACCAGATATCACGCAAATTTCACCACTGTCACCAGTTTCCCAGGGGAAGGCAACTCCACTGCCTTCAATCGTCAGGGTGTAAGCAGGTTGCGGGATGCAGCAACGGACCGGAGGCAGAGCAAGGGTTAACAATTTTACTTTTAACAGTGGGATACTCTACGCAGGGAGGCAAACAGTTAAATGAGGGAAAAAAACTAGATCAATTGTAAAGGATATGCAGAGTTAAGGAGCAATGATTCAGATAATGGCAGTTCTTGTAAATCACTTTAACGTGGCAGTAGTTCCCCAGACTGAGAATTCTGCTGGGAAGTCAATAGCGCCAACAACGGCTGGTGCAGTGCTTGTCCTAAAAGGTCCTGTAGGCAACGAGAATCCGTCAACTGGCGGCAGCGGTCAGTCTCCGGTACCTTCCACTGAGCCCCTAGTCCATAAACCGATGCGGCCGAGACAATTAAGGCCGCAGCGCTGTCTGGGTCCAATGTAGACCGGGAAGTATAAACTGGCAAATTAGGGCTTGTACCCATTTTCTCTTATGTGGCACGTGCGCTGTACTCACGGACACAGCACCTTGCTCTCTGATAGTCACCGGGCACACTGCACCTCTCTCTCTCTCTCTCAAGTCCCTGCTGTTGGCAGGATTCAACGGACGCTGGCCTGCGCAATGCCGTTGCTCGCGGGACTGAGCACAGCTCTATCTGGCTACTGCAGAACGCACAGCACCTCTCAATGCAGCAATCCCTCTGCAGATGACGGGGCCCAACCAATGCGGTCTGTCGTGGCACCGGTACTCGGGGGGACGGAGTGCGCCGCTCACCTGACTGCACGCTGCTGAGGGTTGGCACCAAACTGCCTGCTGCTGCACGCTTTTCTCTTATCTGACACCGCCTCCCCAGGTCATGAGGCTGGTCCTGCTTCTCTTTTCTTCCCCAGACATTAGGGGATACAGCCTCAACAGTTTTGGACCTGGCAAGCAGGTATCAGCAGCCCGGTCTTCCTCCTTACAAGGGCAATTATGCAATTGACTGCTGAATGATGAATGAGGCTGCGGCTGCTGCCATTACTTGGCCATTTATTGGGGAACTCACAGTGAGCGTATAGTATGTACACCTCCAATTCCAACTCATGGAATATACAGCTCTGGCAAAAATTAAGAAACCACCATATCAAGACCCTGTCATGGGCAGCCCAATCTCCAGACCTGAACCCCATTGAAAACCTCTGGAATGTAATCAAGAGGATGATGGATAGTCACAAGCCATCAAACAAAGAACTGCTTACATTTTTGCACCAGGAGCAGTGTGAAAGACTGGTGGAAAGCATGCCAAGACGCATGAAAGGGGCGGTTAAAAATCATGGTTATTCCAGAAAATATTGATTTCTGAACGCTTCCTGAGTTAAAACATTAGTATTGTTGTTTCTAAATTATTATGAACTTGTTTTCTTTGCATTATTTGAGGTCTGAAAGCACTGTTTTGTTTGTTTTTTATTTTGACCATTTCTCCTTTTCAGAAAAAAAATACAAAATGTATTGCTTGGAAATTCAGAGACATGTTGTTAAACATTTATAGAATAAATTTGCAATTCACATTTTACTAAAAAATATACCTATAAAGAGAAAAATCAAACTGGACATTTTTTGCCATAGCTGTATATATGCCCTGGTATAATCACTGCAAGCTCCGTAATAACAAAAAAAAGAACCACTACTACAACCCCTGGCAAAAATTATGGAATCACCGGCCTTGGAGGATGTTCATTCAGTTGTTTAATTTTGTAGAAAAAAGCAGATCACAGACATGGCACAAAACTAACGTCATTTCAAATGGCAACTTTCTGGCTTTAAGAAACACTAAAAGAAATCAAGAACAAAAAATGTGGTAGTTAGTAATGGTCACTTTTTTAACCAAGCACAGGGAAAAATTATGGAATCATGAAAAACAAACAAAAAAACACTCCAACACATCACTAGTATTTTGTTGCACCACCTCTGGCTTTTATAACAGCTTGCAGGCTCTGAGGCATGGACTTAATGAGTGTCAAACAGTACTCTTCATCAATCTGGCTCCAACTTTCTCTGATTGCTGTTGCCAGTTCAGCTTTGCAGGTTGGAGCCTTGTCATGGACCATTTTCTTCAACTTCCACAAAAGATTTTCAGTTGGATTGAGATCCGAACTATTTGCAGGCCATGACATTGACCTCATGTGGCTATTTTCAAGGAATGTTTTCATGGCTTTTGCTCTATGGCAGGATGCATTATCATCTTGAAAAACGATTTCATCATCCCCAAACATCCTTTCAATTGATAGGATAAGAAAAGAGTCCAAAATATCAACATAAACTTGTGCATTTATTGAAGATGTAATGACAGCCATCTCTCCAGTGCCTTTACCTGACATGCAGCCCCATATCATCAATGACTGTAGAAATGTGCATGTTCTCTTCAGGCAGTCATCTTTATAAATCTCATTGGAACGGCACCAAACAAAAGATCCAGCATCATCTCCTTGCCCAATGCAGATTCATGATTCATCACTGAATATTTCATCTAGTCATCCACAGTCCACGATTGCTTTTCCTTAGCCTATTGTAACCTTGTTTTTTTCTGTTTAGGTGTTAATGATGGCTTTCTTTTATCTTTTCTGTACGTAAATTCCATTTCATTTAGGCGGTTTCTTACAGTTCGGTCACAGACATTGACTCCAGTTTCCACCCATTCGTTCCTCATTTGTTTTGTTGTGCATTTCCTGTTATGGAGACATATTGCTTTAAGTTTCCAGTCTTGACGCTTTGATGTGTTCCTTGGTATACCAGTATGTTTGCCTTTAACAGCCTTCCCATGTTGTTTGTATTTGGTCCAGATTATAGACACAGCTGACTGTGAACAACAAACATCTTTTGCAACATTGCGTGATGATTTACCGTCTTTTAAGAGTTTGATAATCCTCTCCTTTGTTTCAATTGACATCTCTCATATTGGAGCCATGATTCCTGTCAGTCCACTTGGTGCAACAGCTCTCCAAGGTGTGATCACTCCTTTTTAGATGCAGACTAACGAGCAGATCTAATTTGATGCAGGTTTTAGTTTTGGGTATGAAAATTTACAGGGTGATTCCATAATTTTTTCCTCAGAATTGAGTGATTCCATAATTTTTTCCCTATGCTTGATAAAAAAAAAGTAACCATTACTGACTACCACATTTTTTGTTCTTGATTTCTTTTAGTGTTTCTTAAAGCCAGAAAGTTGGCATTTGAAATTACTTTAGTTTTGTGCCATGTCCGTGATATGCTTTTTTTCTACAAAATGAAACAACTGAATGAACATCCTCCAAGGCCGGTGATTCCATAATTTTTGCCAGGGGTTGTAGCTGCCACCACCAATTGTTTATACAGGCTGATTGGACACCCGTTACAGGTAGCTTATGGCTTTAGGGTGCGGTTTACAGAGCAAGAGAAACAGTGATATTACGTTTTATACATTTAACCCAGAAAGTTAGGCATGTTTCTAAAAAATATACAAAGATGATACAAAATGGGAACAAAACAATACGGTATATACAGTTACATGGAATAAAAAGGAATAACATACGAATTACTAAACTGTATGTTGCAGGAATGACTTATCTTTCTGGAGGGAAGTACTCCGATTGGGAAAATAGAACACTCTGACAGTGAACTACACTGGCTTGCAAAAGTATTCCCCCCTTTGGCTTTTTACCTATTTTGTTACATTACAACCTGTGTTTAAATATTTTTATAATCCGATTTGTGTATTATGCATCAGCACTAAATAGTCTAAGATGATGAAGTTAAGTGAAGTGAGAAAAATTTAGGCCTAAATTAAATTTATGGGATCAAATGACTAAAAATTGGCATGTGCATATGTATTCACCCCTTTTGCTATGAAGCTTCTAAACATTCCTGGTGCAAGCAATTACCTTCATAAATCACATGCTTAGTGAACAGGAGTCCACCTGTGTGCAATCTAAGTGTCACATGGTTTGTCAGTATATACATACCTTTTCTGAAAAGCCACAAAGGCTGCAATACCAGTAAGCAAGAGGCACCACTAACCAAACACTATGAAGACCAAGGAGATCTCCAAAACAAATCACAAAGTTGTTGAGAAGTACAAGTCAGGGTTGGGTTATAAAAAAAAAAAATCCCCATCTCTGATGATCCTTTAAAGTACCATCAATTCCATTATCATCAATTGGAAAGAACATTGTAGCACAATAAACCTGCCAAGTGAGGGCCGCACACCAAAACTCTCAGCCTGGACAAGGAGGGCATTAATCAGAGAGGCAGTCCAGAGATCAAAGGTAACCCTGAAGGAGCTGCAGAGTTCCCAAGCTGAGAGTGGAGTATCTGTCCATAAAACCACAATAAGCTTTACACTCCGTAACAGTGGCCTAAATGGAAGAGTGTGCAGAAAAAGCCTTAACATACACAAAAAAATTGTAAGGCTTATTTTGATTTTGCCAAAAGAAATGTTAGAGACTCCCCAAATATATGGAGGAAGGTGCTATGGTCAGATAACTTTTTGGCCACCAAGGTAAACGCTATGTCTGATGTCAAACCAACACAGCTCAAGAACACCATCCGTACAGCTAACCATAGTGGTAGCAGCATCATGCTGTTGGGAAGTTTTTCGACAGCAGAGACAGGGAAATGGTCTGAGTGAAAGGGAAGATGAATGGTGCAAAATACAGGTATATTCTTGAGCAAATACCTGGAGGAGGAATTTTTTTTCGTCTTGCAAGATGGCACCGCTGACACCAGCGCAGTACGAGCTATTGGTTTGCCAATAGCTGCTACTGTGTAACTGCGGCCGGTAACATTCTCATTCAGATTTTTTTTTTAGGAATATCAAGAGAACAACAAAGAAATTAATTATAAACACATTACATATGCGACTATGCTGCAGCGCAGGCCCCAATTTTTTTTTCATCTAGCAAGATGGCGCCGGTGGTGCCTGCGCAATAGCAGCTATCGCCATCTCTAGCAAGATTGCACTTTTTTTTTAGGAATATCAGGAGAACAGCAAAGAAATTAATTATAAACACATTACATATGCAATTATGCTGCGTCACAGGCACCTCTGCGGCACCAGCCTACAAAGGTTTTTTTTTCCAAGATATATATAATATTCATTATGTAAACTAGGGGGCAGGTCCATAAGGGATCAGTGAACTGTCAGAAGCCATACACATGAATACCTAAGCACAGCACCACATGAAGACCCCGCCACACGTCCACTCCGGAGCACGAGCACATCATTAACTCAAAACTGAAAATAAAGATTAAACAACCACAAGACGGATTTTATCAAACAAGGTATCATTTTAATCTGTCTGTAGGTTACTGAGCACAATCCTGCTGACAGGTTCCCTTTAAGGGAAACGTGTAAATGTTTTTGAGTGGCCCAGAATCTTAATCCAATTGAGAATCTGTGTTCAAACTTGAAGATTGCTGTTCACCAGAAGAAAACATCTAACTTGAAGGAGCTGAAGCAGATTTGACTTGAGGAATGGGCAAAAATCCCAGTGGCAAGATGTGGAATGCTTATAGAGACTTACCCAAAGTGACTTCCAGCTGTAATTGCCACAAAAACAGGATCTACAAAGTACTGACTTTAGGGGGGTGAATAGTTATTTTGTCCCATTTATTGTTTGCTTCACAAAAAAAAGATAACCACAGTTGTAGGCATGTTCTTTACATAGAATCAAAAATAAAAGCAACAAGAATGAAATACCCAATAAAATAAAAAATTATTAAAATATTGGACAAAAAATGGTTCTACACCATAATAGAATTATTCATATAAAAATAGATGTAAGAATGAACCCACATGAGAAAGAAATATAAAAAATATGTAAATCTTTATTAATACATAGATAAAAAAAATTAATCACAAAAAATAATTAATTAAAATAATATTCCAAAGTTAGCCATGAGGTGGCGCTACAGCAAAATAACTTGCAAGATCGCATTGACCTGAGGTAAAACCAACAAATGCATATAAATAAATAAAACATGTGCAAATGTGCAGACCTATAATCTCATAGTACTAGTGAAACCCTTACAAATGTTAGAGGTGTGAGAATGAAACAAATCGTAAGTCATAAGAAACTGTTTAAAAAACAGTGTGATATGGCTTATACCTTTCAGTGTGCTGTGGCGCCTGGTTTTCAATTCATTTCTTTCTCCTCTAATATGATCTAGCATACCAAAGGAGAGAGAAATGGGGTCTCCTGAGCCTCCCCCTGGTACCTCCATCATCCCCGGATCGTCCTGCTCCATCCCCGGGCACTCCACGTCATCTTCCTGGAAGAAAATGGCAGGCACATATACAGTGCGCCCTCTGAGATCTGCCGGCCGGTATCCAGCAACAATAGATTTTTCCTATTGGTTCATTTTGATCAATGTGATAGACCCCATCACAGTGATCAAAATAAAAAAAATGTAAATCAACACCCCAACCCCTTTGTCACCCCCTTAGTTTGGTAAAAATAAAAAAATATTTTTTTCCATTCTTTGCAGTTAGGGTTAGGGTTGGGGATAGAGATAAGGTTAGAGTTGGGGTTAAAGCTGGGGTTAGGGTTCTGTCAGGGTTGAGTTAGGGTTAGGGTTATGTTTGGGTTAGGGTTATGTTAGGGTTGGGGTTAGGGTTGTGTTGGGGTTAGGGTTGGGTTGGGGTTAGGGTTGTGTTGGGGTTAGGGTTGTGGTTAGGGTTGAGGTTAGGGTTGTGGTTAGGATTAGGTTTGTGGTTAGGGTTAGGGGTGTGTTGCGGCTAGGGTTGGGTTTAGGGCTGTGCTGGGGTTGGAAGTAATGGTAAACTGACTGAACAACGAACTAGTCTGAACTGGTGCACAACCAAAAACAACTTACATAGCAAATAGATGAATGGCTGCAATCAATTGTACTAAAGCAAGGGAATGTGTGATACATGAAATGTGAATAGCATAATGGCTTGTAAAATCTATGAAAAAACACATGAGATGCTTAGCACAAAATTTGGCCAAAAAATGTGAGCCCATCCACCAAACGTCAAGGTAATCTCATGGATCGGATGGGTCCCTGACCTGACTGCCTAGTGTGAACACTTACCTCTGGCTAATATCATGGTAAAGCCTGCATTTATAGAAAGGTCGGAACCAACTGTGTTTGGATGTAATTAAAATCACAGCATGGTGAAGGGCGGGGCGTTCAAGTCCAAAAAAAATAGTACATAGCAAGTAATGGTAAACTGACTGAACAGCGAACTAGTCTGAACTGGTGCATAACAAAAAAACAACTTACATAGCAAATAGATTAATGGCTGCACTCAATTATACTAAAGCAAGGGAACGTGTGATACATGAAATGTGAATAGCATAATGGCTCGTGAAATCTATGAAAAAACACAGTCCAAACACAGTTGGTTCCGACCTTCCTATAAATACAGGCTTTACCATGATATTAGCCAGAGGTAAGTGTTCACACTAGGCAGTCAGGTCAGGGACCCATCCAATCTATGAGATTACCTTGACGTTGGTGGATGGGCTCACATTTTTAGCCAAATTTTTTGCTAAGCATTTCAGGTGTTTTTTCATAGATTTCACAAGCCAGTATGCTATTCACATTTCATGTATCACACATTCCCTTGCTTTAGTACAATTGAGGGCAGCCACTCATCTATTTGCTATGTGCTAGGGTTGGAGTTAGAATTGGAGGATTTCCACTGTTTAGGTACATCAGGGGGTCTCCAAACGCGACATGGTGCCCGCCATTGATTCCAGCCAATTTTGCGTTCAAAAAGTCAAACGGTGCTCCCTCCCTTCTGAGCCCTGCCATGTGCACCAAACAGTGGATTTCCCCCACGTATGGGGTATTGGTGTACTCAGGAGAAATTACACAGTAAATTTTGTGGTCCATTTTCTCCTGATACCCTTGTGAAAATAAAAAAGTTTGGGTCTAAAGTTAATTTTTGGTGAAAAAAGTTAAATGTTACTTTTTTCCTTCCACATTGCTTTAGTTCTCATGAAGCTCCTGAAAGGTTAATACACTTCTTGAATATGGTTTTGAGCACCTTGAGGGGGTGCAGTCTTTAGAATGGTGTCACTTTTGGTATTTTCTGTAATATTGACCCCTCAAAGTCACTTCAAATATGATATGGTCCCTAGCAAAATAGTTTTGTAAATTTTGTTGGAAAAATAAGAAATCGCTGGTCAACTTTTAGCCCTTATAAAATTCTGTTTCCAAAATTGTGCTGATGTAAAGTAAATATGTGGGAAATGTTATTTATTTACTATTTTGTGTGACATGACTCCCTTATTTAAGGGCACAAAAATAAATCTTTGAAAATTGCAAAATTTACAAAATTTTTGCCAATTTTCCATTTTTTTTCATAAATAAACAGAAGTCATATCGAAGAAATTTTACCACTAACATGAAGTACAATATGTCACAAAAAACATTCTCAGAATCAGTGGGATAAGTTGAAGTGTTCCAGAGCTCTAACCTCATAAAGTGACAGTGGTCAGAATTGTAGAAATTGGTTTGGTCATTAAGGTCAAAATTGGCTTGGTCACTAAGGGGTTTAACAACATCATCATTGCAATCCTGATCATCTCAATGTATTGACCAGGTACATCTTGGTCCAAGGGGTTGGAATTTGGGTAAAAAAATACTGGCACAATTTGAGAGCAGATTAATTTATAAATTGGGAACCTTATCAACTGATGGACTTAATGAAAAGTTTGGTTTTAATGCTTTCTTATAATTACCGTATTTTTCTGACTATAAGACGCACTTTTTTTCCTCCAAATTTGGGAGGAAAGTGTGGGTGCGTCTTATAGTACGGATATAGCATGTGGGGAGGGGGGCAGCAGCGAGTGGGATCGCAATGATATCCTACTTCAGGATGTCCCCGCTGCCGGAATCAGCTGCTGGGGAAAGCACATGGCCCCGCTGATTAAGTGCAGTGAATATTTATTAGCTGCTCCCCGCCCACCGATCAGCTGAGCGGTGAGCCAGGAGCAGCAAATGAATACTGCACTTAAGCAGGGACACACAGTTTCCCCAGCACTGATTCCGGGGAGAATCTGTGTGTCCGGGGGAGGAGGCAGCAGCAGCAGGGGCCAGGAGATCGCTGCATACCTGCCTGTGCTGGACGCTGAGCTGTCTGTGGTGCACAAGGAGGACCTGTGTGATGTCAGGAGTGGGCGGGCTGGAGCATCACATGGCAGCTCAGAGCCCTCCCTCTTCTGACATCATCATAGGTCCTTCAGACTCCCACCTAGAATCTGCAGCTTCCTCTTATGTCCTGCGCGTGCGCTGTGGAAAGGCAACAAGAGAGAGGGCTCTGTGTGTGTGCAGCCATGGGATGCTCCAGCTTTTACCTCACCACAGTGTGGCTGGCTGCCACAATTAAGAGGTTAGTCTTTACAAAACACAATAAAGCACTCTGCCACTCCTTTGGTGAACTATAACTCCCAGCATGTCATAGGATCTGCAGGACATGCTGGGAGTTATAGTTCTCCCATGGGATTTTAAAGCAGCACTCCAGTGTTATTTTGCAGTGCTGGAGTGGTGCTTTCACTATAAGCCCTGTGCCCCCATTCTTATACTCACCCTCCAACGTCTTCATATAGTACTGTACAGACACCACACTGGTCCTGCAGCTTCCAACATAATAACGTACTATTATATATAATAACACCACATATAATAGTATGTTATTTATGTTATTAAATATTTTACCACATTTTTTTTTGCTTCAAATATTTTTTTCCCTATTTTCCACCTCTAAAACCTGGGTGCGCCTTATAGTCCGGTGCGTCCTATAGTCCGAAAAATACGGTAGTTTATTACGTGGGTGTGAGTTTTTTTGTCTGTTGGATTTATGATTTTATTGTGTTATTTTGTCTTTTTAATTTTTGTTTTCTTTTATCTAACAGATCGCATACAATTTGAAAATGTATTTTTCTGACTTTTGCTTATTTACATTTCTTTGGAGTTTAACCCCTTCATGCCCAGAGCTTTTTTCGGTTTTGTGTTTTCGTTCTTCGCTCCCCTCCTTCCCAGAACCATAACTTTTTTATTCTTCTGTCAATATGGCCATGTGAGGACTTATTTTTTGCGGGACAAGTTGTAATTTTGAATGACACCATTGGTTTTACTATGCCGTGTAATAGAAAACAGGAAAAAATTCCAAGTGAGGCGAAATTGCTAAAAAAGTGCAATCCCACACTTGTTTTTTGTTTGGCTTTTTTTCTAGGTTCACTAAATGCTAAAACTGACCTACCACTATGATTCTCCAGGTCATTATGAGTTCATAGACACCAAACATGTCTAGGTTCTTTTTTATCTAAGTGGTGAAAAAAAATTCCAACGTTTGCTAACAAAAAAAATTGCGCAATTTTCCGATACCCATGGCATCTGAGGGCTTATTTTTTGCATGCTGAGCTGCCATTTTTAATTATACCATTTTGGTGCAGATACGTTCTTTTGATCACCCGTTATTGCATTTTGATGCAATGTCGCGGTGACCAAAAAAATGTAATTTTGGCACTTTGACTTTTTTCTCTCTACACCGTTTAGCAATCAGGTTAATCCTTTTTTTAATTGATAGATCGGGCAATTCTGAACGTGGCGATATCAAATATATCTATGTTTCATTTTATTTTTATTGTTTTATTTTGAATGGGGCGAAAGGGGTGATTTAAACTTGTATTTTTTATTTATTTTTAAACACTTTTTTTTTTAACTTTTGCCATGCTTCAATAGTCTCCATAGGAAACTAGAAGCTGGCACAACTCGATTGACTCTGCTACATAGAGGCGCTGGTCAGATCGCCTCTATGTAGTAGAATTGCTGCGTTGCTATGAGCGCCGACCACTGGGTGGTGTTCATAGCAATCTGGCACGGACAACCATAGAGGTATCAAGGAGACCTCTTGTTGTCATGCCGATGACCCCCGATCACGATGCACGTATTTTCGACCTGATAGCTGGAAGGGCAATTTAAAGGCTGCTGTCAGAGTTTGACAGCGGTGTCTAACTAGTTAATAGCCACGAGTGGATCGCGATTCCACCCGCGGCTATTGCGGGCACATGTCAGCTGTTCAAAACGTGGGTCTTTTTGCATTGATGAGTTCACCGGTGCTTTCTTTCTCAGGATGTACCAAACTGTAGATTTTGCCACACCTAATATTGTAGCAATTTCTCGGATGGGTTTTTCTGTTTTCGCAGCTTAACCCCTTTCTGTCATTGGACGTACTATTCCGTCCATGTGGGGTGGGCCCTACTTCCCAAGGACAGAATAGTACGTCCAGCTCGATCGGCCGCGCTCACGGGGGGATCGCGGCCGGGTGTCAGCTGCCTATTGCAGCTGACATCCGGCGCTATGTGCCAGGAGCGGTCACGGACTGCCCCCGGCACATTAACCCCCGGCACACCGCGATCAAACATGATCGTGGTGTGCCGGCGGTATAGGGAAGCATCGCGCAGGGAGGGGGCTCCCTGCGGGCTTCCCTGAGACCCCCGCAGCAACGCGATGTGATCGCGTTGCTCCGAGGGTCTCCTACCTCCTTCCTCGCTGCAGGTCCCGGATCCAAGATGGCCGCGGCATCCGGGTCCTGCAGGGAGGGAGGTGGCTTACCGAGTGCCTGCTCAGAGCAGGCGCTTGGTAAGCCTGCAGTGCTCTAAGTCAGATCGGTGATCTGACAGAGTGCTGTGCAAACTGTCAGATCACCGATCTGTGATGTCCCTCCCTGGGACAAAGTAAAAAAGTTTTTTAAAAAAATTCCACATGTGAAAAAAAAAAAAAATTCCTAAATAAAGAAAAAAAAAAATATTATTCCTATAAATACATTTCTTTATCTAAATAAAATAAAAAAACAATAAAAGTACACATATTTAGTATCGCCGCGTCCGTAACGACCCAACCTATAAAACTGTCCCACTAGTTAACCCCTTCAGTAAACACCGTAAGAAAAAAAAAAAAAAACGAGGCAAAAAACAACGCTTTATTATCATACCGCCGAATAAAAAGTGGAATAAAACGCGATCAAAAAGACAGATATAAATAACCAAGGTACCGCTGAAAGAGACATTTTGTTCCACAAAAAAAGAGCCGCCATACAGCATCATCAGCAAAAAACTAAAAAAGTTATAGTCCTCAGAATAAAGCGATGCCAAAATAATTATTTTTTCTATAAAATAGTTTTTATCATATAAAAGCGCCAAAACATAAAAAAATGATATAAATGAAATATCGCTGTAATCGTACTGACCCGACGAATAAAACGGCTTTATCAATTTTACCAAACGCGGAACGGTATAAACGCCTCCCCCAAAATAAATTCATGATTGCTGGTTTTTGGTCATTCTGCCTCACAAAAATCGGAATAAAAAGCGATCAAAAAATGTCACGTGCCCGAAAATGATACCAATAAAAACATCAACTCGTCCCGCAAAAAACAAGACCTCACTTGACTCTGTAGTCTCAAATATGGAAAAATTATAGCTCTCAAAATGTGGTAACGCAAAAAATATTTTTTGCAATAAAAAGCGTCTTTCAATGTGTGACGGCTGCCAATCATAAAAATCCGCTAAAAAACCCACTAAAAGTAAATCAAACCCCCGTTCATCACCCCCTTAATTAGAGAAAAATTAAAAAATTAAAAAAACGTATTTATTTCCATTTTCCCTTTAGGGCTAGGGTTAGGATTAGGGTTAGGGCTAGAATTAGGGCTAGGGTTAGGGCTAGGGTTAGGGCTAGGGTTAGGGTTGGGGCTAGGGTTAGGGCTAGGGTTAGGGCTAGGGTTAGGGCTAGGGTTGGGGCTTGGGTTAAGGCCACAGTTAGGGTTGGAGCTAAAGTTAGGGTTGGGGCTAAAGTTAGGGTTAGGGTTTGGATTACATTTACGGTTGGGAATAGGGTTGGGATTAGGGTTAGGGATGTGTCTGGGTTAGAGGTGTGGTTAGGGTTACCGTTGGGATTAGGGTTAGGGGTGTGTTTGCATTAGGGTTTCAGTTATAATTGGGGGGTTTCCACTGTTTAGGCACATCAGGGGCTTTCCAAACGCGACATGGCGTCCGATCTCAATTCCAGCCAATTCTGCGTTGAAAAAGTAAAACAGTGCTCCTTCACTTTGACCCACACCAAGGGCTTCACAGAAGTTTATAATGCAGAGCCGTAAAAATAAAACAAAAATTTTTTCCCACAAAAATTATGTTTTAGCCCCCAGTTTTGTATTTTTCCGAGGGTAACCGGAGAAATTGGGCGTTTGCAGAGCCCCTAATGTACCTGTTTAGGTACATTAGGGGCTCTGCAAACGCAATGTGACGCCTGCAGACCATTCCATCTAAGTCTGCATTCCAAATGGCGCTCCTTCCCTTCTGAGCCCTCCCATGCGCCCAAACGGTGGTTCCCCCCCACATATGGGGTATCAGCGCACTCAGGACAAATTGGACAACAACTTTGGCGGTCCAATTTCTCCTGTTACCCTCGGAAAAATACAAAACTGGGGGCTAAAACATAATTTTTGTGGGAAAAAATTTTTGTTTTATTTTTACGGCTCTGCATTATAAACTTCTGTGAAGCCCTTGGTGTGGGTCAAAGTGCTCACCACACATCTAGATAAGTTCCTTAGGGGGTTTACTTTCCAAAATGGTGTCACTTGTGGGGGTTTCAATGTTTAGGCACATCAGTGGCTCTCCAAACGCAACATGGCGTCCCATCTCAATTCCTGTCAATTTTGCATTGAAAAGTCAAACGGCGCTCCTTCCCTTCCGAGCTCTCCCATGCGCCCAAACATAAATGTGCTGAACAATAAGTCCACAACAAGTGGACAGTAAAAGGACAAGCAAGGACTTATCTTAGCTGAACGGGTCAGAGTGTCAGGGAAATCCAAGAGCCATGCCTCCAGGCAGGAACAATTGACAACTGGCATTGATTGAGGGAAAAAAGGAGACTAAAATAGCCGAGCAGAAATAAGATCAGTGGAAGCAGCTGCTAATGCTAAATCCAAGAAGCAGCTATACCACTCAAAACCACAGGAGGGAGCCCAAGAGCAGAATTCACAAAAGTGCTACTTACAACCACCGGAGGGAGCCCAAGAGCAGAATTCACAACAGTACCCCCCCTTGAGGAGGGGTCACCGAACCCTCACCAGAGCCCCCAGGCCGATCAGGACGAGCCAAGTGAAAAGCACGAACCAAATCGGCGGCATGGACATCGGAGGCAACCACCCAAGAATTATCCTCCTGGCCATAACTCTTCCACTTGACAAGATACTGAAGCCTCCGCCTCGAAAAACGAGAATCCAAAATTTTTTCAACCACATATTCCAACTCCCCCTCAACCAACACCGGGGCAGGAGGATCAACAGAGGGAACCACATATCTCCGCAACAACGATCTATGGAAAACATTGTGGATGGCAAAAGAGGCCGGAAGGGCCAAACGAAAAGACACTGGATTGATAATCTCAGAAATCTTATAAGGACCAATAAACCGAGGCTTGAACTTAGGGGAAGAAACCTTCATAGGAACATGACGAGAAGATAACCAGACTAAATCCCCCACACGAAGCCGAGGACCAACACACCGACAGCGGTTAGCAAAACGCTGAGCCTTTTCCTGAGACAACGTCAAATTGTCTACCACATGAGTCCAAATCTGCTGTAACCTGTCCATCACGGAATCAACACCAGGACAATCAGAAGGCTCAACCTGCCCTGAAGAAAAATGAGGATGGAAACCAAAATTACAAAAAAAAAGGCAAAACCAAAGTAGCCGAACTGGCCCGATTATTAAGGGCAAACTCGGCCAACGGCAAGAAAGCCACCCAATCATCCTGATCAGCAGACACAAAGCATCTCAAATAGGTTTCCAAGGTTCGATTAGTTCGCTCAGTTTGGCCATTTGTCTGAGGATGGAACGCTGAAGAAAAAGACAAATTAATGCCCATCTTAGCACAAAAGGACCGCCAAAACCTGGAAACAAACTGGGAATCTCTGTCAGACACAATATTCTCCGGAATGCCATGCAAACGAACCACATGCTGAAAAAACAATGGAACCAAATCAGAGGAGGAAGGCAATTTAGGCAAAGGTACCAAATGGACCATTTTAGAGAACCGGTCACAAACCACCCAGATAACAGACATCCTCTGAGACACAGGAAGATCCGAAATAAAATCCATGGAAATATGCGTCCAGGGCCTCTCAGGGACAGGCAAAGGCAAAAGCAACCCACTAGCGTGGGAACAGCAAGGCTTAGCCCGGGCACAGGTCCCACAGGACTGCACAAAAGAACGCACATCCTGCGACAAGGAAGGCCACCAAAAGGACCTAGCAACCAAATCCCTGGTACCAAAAATCCCAGGATGACCGGCCAACACAGAACAATGGACCTCAGAAATTACCTTACTTGTCCATCTATCAGGAACAAACAACCTCCCCACCGGACAGCGGTCTGGTTTATCAGCCTGAAATTCCTGAAGCACCCGCCGTAAATCAGGGGAGATAGCAGAAAGAATCACCCCTTCCCTAAGAATGCCAACCGGCTCAAGAACTCCAGGAGAATCAGGCAAAAAACTCCTAGAGAGGGCATCTGCCTTAACATTCTTAGATCCCGGAAGATATGAGACCACGAAACGGGAGAAAAACAGGGACCACCGAGCCTGTCTAGGGTTCAGCCGCTTGGCCGACTCGAGGTAAATCAGATTCTTATGATCGGTCAAGACCACAACGCGATGCTTGGCTCCCTCAAGCCAATGTCGCCACTCCTCAAATGCCCACTTCATCGCCAACAACTCCCGATTGCCGACATCATAATTGCGTTCCGCAGGCGAAAACTTTCGGGAATAGAAGGCACATGGTTTCATCAAGGAACCATCAGAGTTCCTCTGTGACAAAACGGCCCCTGCCCCAATCTCAGAAGCGTCCACCTCAACCTGAAAAGGAAGAGACACATCAGGCTGACGCAAGACCGGGGCAGAAGTAAATCGGCGCTTAAGCTCCTGAAAGGCCTCCAGAGCCTCAGAGGACCAATTTGCCACATCAGCGCCCTTCTTCGTCAAATCGGTCAGGGGCTTAACCACACTAAAGAAGTTGGCAATGAAACGGCGATAAAAATTAGCAAAGCCCAAAAATTTCTGAAGGCTCTTCACAGATGTGGGTTGAACCCAGTCATGAATGGCTTGGACCTTAACAGGATCCATTCCTATAGACGAGGGAGAAAAAATAAACCCCAAAAAAGAGACCTTCTGGACCCCAAATAGGCACTTAGACCCCTTCACAAATAGAGCATTATCACGAAGGATCTGGAATACCATCCTGACCTGCTTCACGTGAGACTCCCAATCATTGGAAAAAATCAAAATATCATCCAAATACACAATCAAGAATTTATCAAGATAATTGCGAAAAATATCATGCATGAAGGACTGAAATACAGAAGGAGCATTAGAAAGCCCGAAAGGCATCACCAGGTATTCAAAGTGGCCTTCAGGCGTATTAAATGCAGTTTTCCATTCGTCACCCTGTTTAATACGAACAAGATTATACGCCCCTCGAAGGTCAATCTTGGTAAACCAACTAGCCCCCTTAATCCGAGCAAACAAATCAGAGAGCAAAGGTAAAGGGTATTGGAATTTGACCGTGATCTTATTAAGAAGGCGATAATCAATACAGGGTCTCAAGGAGCCATCCTTCTTGGCAACAAAAAAGAATCCTGCTCCCAATGGTGACGAAGACGGCCGAATATGCCCCTTCTCTAAAGACTCTTTAACATAGCTCCGCATAGCGGCATGCTCTGGCACAGACAGATTGAAGAGTCGGCCCTTAGGGAACTTACAGCCAGGAACTAAGTCGATAGCACAATCACAGTCCCTATGAGGAGGAAGGGAACTGGACTTGGGCTCATCGAGTACATCCTGGAAATCTGACAAAAATTCAGGAACATCTTAAGAGGGGGAAGAGGAAATTGACATTAACGGAACGTCACTATGTACCCCTTGACAACCCCAACTAGTCACAGACATCGATTTCCAAACCAACACTGGATTGTGTACTTGTAACCATGGAAAACCCAGTACAACAACATCATGTAAATTATGCAACACCAGAAAACGACAATCTTCCTGATGTGCTGGAGCCATGCACATAGTCAGCTGAGTCCAATACTGAGGTTTATTCTTGGCCAACGGTGTAGCATCAATACCCCTCAAAGGAATAGGACTCTGCAAAGGCTGCAAAGAAAAACCACAGCGCCTGGCGAAGTCTAAGTCCATTAAGTTCAGGGCAGCGCCTGAATCCACAAATGCCATGACAGAGAACGATGACAATGAGCAAATCAGGGTCACAGACAGGAGAAACTTAGGTTGTACAGTACTGATGGTAACAGATCTAGCGACCCTCTTAATACGCTTAGGGCAATCAGAAATAGTATGAGCAGAATCACCACAGTAAATACACAGCCCATTCTGACGTCTGTATCCCCTCTGTTCTGCTCTAGTCAGAATCCTATCACATTGCATAGGCTCAGGACTCTGTTCAGAGGACGCTGCCATATGGTGCACCACTTTGCGCTCGCGCAGGCGCCGATCAATCTGAATGGCTAGGGACATAGATTCGCTCAAACCAACAGGCGTGGGGAACCCCACCATAACATCTTTAAGGGCTTCTGAAAGACCCTTTCTGAAAATTGCTGCCAGAGCATCCTCATTCCATTTAGTGAGCACAGACCATTTTCTAAATTTCTGGCAGTACAATTCTGCCACTTCCTGACCCTGACACAGGGCCAAAAGTGTTTTCTCAGCATGCTCTACAGAGTTAGGTTCGTCATACAATAATCCGAGCGATTGAAAAAATGCATCTACATTAAGCAATGCCGGATCCCCTGACTCAAGGGAGAATGCCCAGTCCTGAGGGTCACCACGCAGCAGAGAAATAATTATTTTAACTTGCTGAGTGGGGTCACCAGAGGAACGGGGTTTAAGAGCAAAAAACAATTTGCAGTTATTTTTAAAGTTCAAAAACTTAGATCTATCCCCGTAAAACAAATCTGGAGTAGGAATTCTAGGTTCTAAGGCTGGAATCTGAGCAACATAATCTTGGATACTCTGAACTCTTGCAGCAAGCTGATCCACACGAGAAAACAAACCCTGAACATCCATGTCCACGCCCAAATCCACCCAGAGATTAAGAGGAAGGAAAAAGACAAAACAGACTAAAGAAAAAAAAATGGCTCAGAACTCATTTTCTTTTCCTTCTTTTGAGATGCATTCAACTCACCTTTGGCCAGTTGTACTGTTATGGACTGGTAATTTAGGAGCGACATGAGACTAGCTCTGAGCAGGTGGTAACTATACAGACCGCAGTTCCTGATCTTAACACAACACTAGCAGTAGCCATGGAATGTTCCTGTCACTCCCTGGACATTTCGTCACAGCCGAACTAGCTACCCCTAAAGGTAGAAAACGGAAAGCTATCTTGCCTCAGAGAAAATCCCCAAAGGATAGGACAGCCCCCCACAAATATTGGCTGTGAGAGGAGAAGGATACGTAGTATGGAACAAGATTAAGCAAAGGAGGCCAATTCTAGCTAGATAGACAGTAAGGAAAGAAACACTGTGCGGTCAGTAATAAAAACTAGAAAAAGTCCACCGCAGAGATATGCAAAAATCTCCACACCTGACTAAAGGTGTGGAGGGCAAAATCTGCAGCCCAGAGCTTCCAGCTTAGCCAAATAGATCCATATTGATAAGCTGGACAAATGAACAAAACATAAATGTGCTGAACAATAAGTCCACAACAAGTGGACAGCAAAAGGACAAGCAAGGACTTATCTTAGCTGAACGGGTCAGAGTGTCAGGGAAATCCAAGAGCCATGCCTCCAGGCAGGAACAATTGACAACTGGCATTGATTGAGGGAAAAAAGGAGACTAAAATAGCCGAGCAGAAAGAAGATCAGTGGAAGCAGCTGCTAATGCTAAATCCAAGAAGCAGCTATACCACTCAAAACCACAGGAAGGAGCCCAAGAGCAGAATTCACAAAAGTGCTACTTACAACCACCGGAGGGAGCCCAAGAGCGGAATTCACAACAGGTTTCAATGTTTAGGCACATCAGTGGCTCTCCAAACGCAACATGGCGTCCCATCTCAATTCCTGTCAATTTTGCATTGAAAAGTCAAACGGCGCTCCTTCCCTTCCGAGCTCTGCCATGCGCCCAAACAGTGGTTTACCCCCACATATGGGGTATCGGCGTACTCAGGACAAATTGTACAACAACGTTTGGGGTCCATTTTCTCCTGTTACCCTTGGTAAAATAAAACAAAATGGAGCTGAAGTAATTTTTTTGTGAAAAAAAGTTAAATGTTCATTTTTATTTAAACATTCCAAAATGTCCTGTGAAACACCTGAAGGGTTAATAAACTTCTTGAATGTGGTTTTGAGCACCTTGAGGGGTGCAGTTTTTAGAATGGTGTCATACTTGGGTATTTTCTATCATATAGACCCCTCAAAATGACTTCAAATGAGATGTGGTGCCTAAAAAAAAATGGTGTTGTAAAAATGAGAAATTGCTGGTCAACTTTTAACCCTTATAACTCCCTAACAAAAAAAAATTTTGGTTCCAAAATTGTGCTGATGTAAAGTAGACATGTGGGAAATGTTACTTATTAAGTATTTTGTGTGACATATCTCTGTGATTTAATTGCATAAAAATTCAAAGTTGGAAAATTGCGAAATTTTCAAAATTTTCGCCAAATTTCCATTTTTTTCACAAATAAACGCAGGTAATATCAAAGAACTTTTACCACTATCATGAAGTACAATATGTCACGAAAAAACAATGTCAGAATCACTGGGATCCGTTGAAGCGTTCCAGAGTTATAACCTCATAAAGGGACAGTGGTCAGAATTGTAAAAATTGGCCCTGTCCATAACGTGCAAACCACCCTTGGGGGTAAAGGGGTTAAGGATGGCTTGTTTCACCTGCATGGAGAGCACCTTTGACCGCATGTTTACTTCACAGCAAAACCTTCCAAATGCAAGCACCACACCTCAAATCAACTCCAGGCCTTTTATCTGCTTAATTGAGAATTACATAACGAAGGGATTGCCCACACCTGTCCATGACATAACCTTGGAGTCAATTGTCCAATTACTTTTGGTCCCTTTAAAAACAGGGTGGCATATGTTAAAGAGCTGAAACTCCTAAACCCTTCATCCAATTTTAATGTGGATACCCTCAAATGAAAGCTGATAGTCTGAACTTCAACTGCATCTGAATTGTTTTGTTTAAAATTCATTGTGGTAATGTCTATAACCAAAATTAGAAAAATGTTGTCTCTGTCCAAATATATATGGACGTAACTGTAGATTGTAGTAAGGAGGCGCGAAAGGCAGAGCCCCCTCTTATCTCAGCACATTTTTCTGATAAGATATATTACAAATTTGGTTATTTTCATGTGCACTACTGATTTATGAAATAAAAATTAAAACAACGGTTATACTTTCAGAATTTTATTTCTACCATTTTCATCTTGGAAATTGCTTGATATACTTGTTCCAAATTACTATAGTGAATCTGTCACTGCATTTCACAACACGCACAATTTGTACATTAAAGCGCTCTTAGATCTAAGGAGGCTGGTGTACTTCCTTTAAACCCCATGTAAAAATGGCTTTGTAAAGTTTCCCTGCCTATTGTTAACCCCTTAGCGACCGCCGATATGCATTAAAATGGCGGCCACTATGGGTACTTATTCCCTTATTGCCGTTTTAAAACAGCGATCGGGAGTAAGGCAGTAGTGCCCCCGAGAGTTGGAAAATGATCAGTGATGGATTTTGTGGTGTCCGATCACATGATCGTCATTAATAAGTGAATAATGGCTATCACAAAAAAAGTGTGCCCGCTGTGTCAATGATTTCTATCTCTTCTGACATGATTTTATATATATATATATATATATATATATATATATATATATATATATAAACAACTTAATGTTATTAAATTCTCTGTCATACCTGTGGGTTAAAAATGCCCACTATACTCTTGGATAATATTGTTGAAGGGTGTGGTTTCCAAAATGCTGTCACTTGTTGGGGGGTTCCACTGTTTAGGCTCATCAGGGGCCCTCCGAACACGATATGGCATACGATAATTATTCCAGCAAATTTTACATTCAAAAAGTCAAATGGCGTTTCCCTTCCGAACCCTGCCGTGTGCCAAACAGTAGATTTCACCCACCAATAAGGTATCGGTGTATTCAGGAGAAATTGCACAACAACTTTTGGATTTCATTTTCTCTAGTAGTTACCCTTTGTTAGGGGTCGAGTTCCCGCTTCTGCACAGGGGGAATCTCGGGCCATCTCCTCTGCGGTCTCCCATTCTTCTCCTGCCGCAGTGGAGCCTGCTCAGCGGAGACATTGGTCCCAGCGTCTTGCTCAGTCCCACTCTGTACAAAGAGTTACTGCTGCTTTCCCTGCTTCTGCCATTGAAGTCAGTGCTGGGCAGCGGCGAGCAGACGCTTCTGGGACTAAGTCCTGCTCTTCTCGTTCTGAGCATGCCCTGAGTAAGATCTCTCAGTGGAGATCGAGGGTCACATGGTCAGATTTGCTATGTAAGACTTTTTGGTTATGCACCAGTTCAGACTAGATGGCTGTTCAGTCAGTTTTTCTATATTTACTATGTATTGCTTTTTCTGACTTGAACGCCCCGCCCTTCACCATGCTGTGATTTTAATTACATCCAAACACAGTTGGTTCTAACCTCCTCTATAAATGCAGGCTTTACCATGTTATTAGCCATAGGTAAGTGTTCACACTAGGCAGACAGGTTAGTTACCCATTCGATCTGAGATTACCTTGACGTTTGGTGAATGGGCTCACAACTTTTGGCCAAATTTTGTGCTAAAAATCTCATGTGTTTTTTCATAAATTTCACAAGCCATTATGCTGTTCACGTTTCATGTATTGCACATTTCTTTGCTTTAGCACAATAAACTTGAGTGCAGCCATTATCTATTTGCTATGTAAGACTTTTTGGTTATGCACCAGTTCAGACTAGATGGCTGTTCAGTCAGTTTTTCTATATTTACATGGTCAGATACTGCAGCTAAGTCCATTGGTCCTTTCAGGAAGGTCCTGTAGGTGCTAGGACTAAGTCCTGCTTGGCACACACTGAGCATGCCCAGGGCAAGATCTCTCAGTGGAGATTTAGGGTCACATGCTCAGGTATGGCAGCCTCTCATTGGTCCTTCTGGGAAGGTCTTTTACTTGCTGCAGCTATATAAGGCTCGCATGGCTGCACGGCCATGCGCTAGTATTGCTTTCATTTATGTACTTTGCGCCAGTGTGGTCTTGTATGTGTGTGTTCAGGGAATCGGCTGAAATAAGCCCCTAGAATGCTGGCACTTCCGGCGAGGAGTTCGTATGCTTGTGTGTTCAGGGACCTGGCCGAAATAAGCCCCTAGAATGCTGGCACCTCCGGCGAGGAGTTTTGTGTGCGTGCAAGACCACTGACTGCTCTTGTTTAGACAGTTAGCCTGTGCCTCTGTGGAGTCTAACAGGGTGCAGCGCTGTGTGTTCACGGCTGCTCTGTGAAGTAACAGAGTTAGCTAACACTGCTATTATTTCCACTATTTGCTAGCAGCAGGTTCTCCTGCACGGTGGACCCCGGGCTGCGAACGCATCTATCCTAATAAAATATAAACTTTCATTAGGTGCGTTCCGCTAGCCCTATCATAACATAATACTAGCGCCAGGGTCTGGCTAGTAAATGGCGGACATACAGCAATCTTTGCGGTATATCCAGCAGCTGGAGGGTAGGTTGGCAACTCTCGAGAGCTCAACCTCAGCTGTGGATATTTCCACAGTTGCTGTACAGGCTGCTAGCGTGGCTGCAGCAACTTTGTCCACTGCCACCCCTGTTCCGACATTTTCGCGCCTCCCGCTCCCAGAAAAATTTTCTGGAGAAAGCAGATCTTGTAGGGGATTCGTAAGTCAGTGCTCTATTCACCTTGAGCTTCTGGCTGCACGTTTTCCCACAGAGCGGACTAAGGTGGGATTTATTGTGTCCCTCTTGTCGGACAGGGCGTTGGAATGGGCTACGCCGCTGTGGGAGCGATCATGTGGTGCAGAGTGCTCCGTTGTTTCTGAGCACTCTGAAACAGGTCTTCCTAGGACCTCAAGTCACCCATGATACGGCGCTCCAACTGTTGGCATTAACTCAGGGTGAGTCCTTGGTCAGCCAATTCGCCATCCGTTTCCGAACTTTAGCTTCAGAGCTGGAGTGGTCGGATAAAGCCCTTATCCCCATATTTTGGAGGGGGCTGGCTGATCACGTTAAGGACGCTCTGGCCACTAGGGAGATTCCAGCCACACTGGAGGAGTTAATAACTGTCTCTACCCGCATTGACCTCCGTTTTAACGAGCGGAGGTTTGAGCGAGCCCAGTGTAGGCAGAGGTTTCGGCTGGCTCCCACCTTCGCCAGACCTCTGGAATCTCCGGTCCTGGTTCCTGAGTCACATGAGGCCAGGGAGGTGTCACAAGCGGGTTCTAAGTCCCGGACCGCTTGGGCATCCAAGGTTCGTCATGTTTGCCAGCATTCTGGACATCTTGCCACCAGATGTTCTCAGCGGTCGAGGAGACGTCAGCCTCTAGTGGTAGTCGGGGGAGGTACACTAGATACGGCGACGTTTGCCTCAAAATTTTTCTTTAAGGGGACAATTAACATTGGCTCATCTTCCCACTCAGTAGAGCTCTGCGTGGATTCTGGGGCAGAGGGCAATTTCATATCTTCTGCCTTTGCCCAACGTCACGCAATACCCCTGGTTATGCTAGCACAACCAGTTACGGTACGAGTGGTGAATGGGTCGACACTACCTTCACAGATTACTCACCAGACCATTCCTTTTACTCTGTCCATGTCGCCATCCCATCGGGAGACAATATCTCTGCTCGTGATACCTGAGGGTATTGATGAGGTCCTGTTGGGGATACCTTGGTTACGGTACCACTCTCCACATATCGAGTGGTCTTCTGGCAGAATTTTGGGATGGGGTGAGTCTTGTGAGGGTAGGTGTCAAAGGGAGTGCGTTCAGGTTGCTACTACTGAGGTACCCGCAGATCTATCCTCTCTCCCCAAGCAATACTGGTCTCATGCGGACGTGTTCTCCAAAAAGGCGGCGGAGACCCTTCCGCCTCACCGCCCCTATGACTGTCCTATTGACCTCTTGCCTGGTGCTGAGCCTCCCCGGGGTCGAGTTTATCCATTATCTCTCCCGGAGACGGAGGCTATGTCTCAGTACATCCAAGAAAATCTGGCAAGAGGGTTCATCAGGAAGTCAGTGTCGCCTGCTGGGGCTGGGTTCTTCTTTGTTCAGAAGAAGAATGGGGAACTGCGTCCATGTATTGACTACAGGGGTCTTAACGCCATCACCGTTAAGAACAAATACCCATTACCCCTGATATCTGAGCTTTTTGATAGGCTACGGGGAGCAAGGGTATTTACAAAATTAGATCTGCGGGGTGCTTACAATCTGATTCGCATCCGTGAGGGGGACAAATGGAAGACGACTTTTAACACCAGGGATGGGCACTATGAGTATCTGGTGATGCCCTTCGGGCTCTGTAATGCCCCAGCCGTTTTCCAAGACTTTGTGAACGACATCTTCCGGGATATGATCTCCACCTCGGTCGTAGTCTATCTGGATGATATTCTCATCTACTCTCCAGATATCGACTCCCATCGGAGAGATGTTCGCAAAGTCTTTGACCTCTTACGGGCAAACTCCCTCTACGCCAAATTGGAGAAGTGTGTGTTTGAGCAGGAGTCCTTGCCATTTCTTGGTTATATCATCCCTGCCCAGGGTTTGGCTATGGATCCTGCCAAGCTACAGGCTGTGATGGACTGGCAGGAACCCCATTCTCTTAAAGCGGTGCAGCGCTTTATGGGGTTCATTAACTACTATCGACAGTTCATTCCACACTTCTCAACGTTGGCCAATACTTCTTGCTGATCCTGTACTGAGGCAGTATCTACCTGATTGGCCCTCAGTTACAGCCAGGTGGTCACGTAACCTAGGTGACCATCTGGTAAGAAGTTATTTTCCACCCCAGATCCCTCCCCCTTTGTTTTCTTCCGGTCGGCCACCCCACATTGTGCCGTGGGGGTGCAAGCCTTGTGGTAAGTGTGTGGCGTGCCCCAACATTATTCATGCTAGGGACTTCTCCTCCTCAGACAGTCGCAATTTTATCATTACACAAACCATTACGTGCTCTACGACCATGGTAATATACTATGCTTCATGTCCTTGCAATAAAGCATATGTTGGTCTTACAACAAGAGCTCTTAAAGTTCGAACACGGGAGCACGTCAGAGATATCCTAGCGGCTGCGAAGGAGGATAATGTGGAATCCCTGAAAACTATTCCACGCCATTTCAAAGCCTTTCATTCCTGTGACCCTTCGGGCTTTAAGGTTAAAGGCATTGACTGCATTGTTTCTAACGCTCGTGGGGGTAATTTGGGCCGTCTCTTGGCACAGAGGGAGGTTTTTTGGATTTGGAATCTGCGCACTATACATCCTTATGGCCTTAATGAGATCTTGAGTTTTGTTCCCTTTTTATGATTGTCACCTTAATCCGTTTTTAATATATTCTGTGTTCTTCCAAATGTTATGAGTGTTGGTATTGTCAACTTATTTTATTTTTTATGTTATATGTATACCCTAGGCTTATATTATATTTGGCTGGCCTCCCTCTTCATTTCAAGTGGACTTTTCTTGGGACACATCGCTCTGGATATGACATCGTTCACTGAATTTGAAGATTTAGCTTCTTTCGATACACTATTCATCACGTTCACATGTTTTTGTATCACTTATGTGTTTAAAGTTCTTTATTGTATAATTGGTAGTGTATGTGCTCATACATGACATGTTCTACATTGTATTTTTTAATATTTGCACGTTACTGTTGTAATGGATGTCATTTTTCTCTTTCTTATTTTACACTTTTGCACTGTGAGGATACTTATTCGATATGTATTTTTATTATTATGTTTATTTTTGCTTGTGCGCATGGTAGTATATGTGCCTCCATATATGATCACTTGCACTGTGCAGTATGTGCCTGTATTTGATATATCTTATTGTACTGCATATCATATTTATAACACTTGCGCTTTATTGCCTCAATTGATGGGATTGTTATCCCCCTTTTTTATACACTGTTATTCTATTTTATTGCGATGGGTCCCTCTCCCCCTTTAGATGTACCTTCCACCTGCTTGTGCGCATGTAGGCTGACTCCCGTCTGGTCGGCGCCGCCCATGGTGTCTCTCTGGGCAGGGCTTTGTCCGGGATTGGATTCCCCGCTGACGTCATACGTGGGCGGGGTTTCGCTCTCGGTCCGCCCTGCCTTGTGACGCCCTTGGTGACGCTGACTTCCTGGAGATGTCGGCTCTCCATGCGCCGCTTAATAGCAGTGGATTGATCCACCTTTTAGATTGGCTAGCCTACCTTTTTAAGACAGCCCATTTTACTTGGAAGCCACTCCCCCGGAAGAAGGCTTGTGCGCCGAAATGCGCGTAGGGGACGATGGGCTTCACAGGGCTCCAGGCACGTGCAGGTAAATGTCATTAATGATTTATCCCAAACTCTGACACTTTTGCGGTTATAGACTTTGAGGTGGTTTACAGCCCCTTTATTGGTCGTATGGTTGCTCTGAGGTGTGTGCCCATCTCTTGGGTCTGTTTACGTGAATCTCTTACCTTACACACTATGGAGGAATGTTACTGTATTTATACTATGTGTGCCTGCTAGTGCCTGGTTTCCCTGTGCTGTCTCACATTCTGACTATTCCCCTGTCACATCCCCTGTACTTTTTATTCAATTTTGTGTAATAAAATTTGTACTTTCTTACTTTTGGTTCCTTTTGGTGCGTTCTTTTAGTTGGAGTACTATTAATTTTTGCACTGAACCCTTTCCGTACTTTGGTTCCACATCTGACCTCGGTGTGTGTATGTGGATTTTGGCCTTGGTTGTAGGCTTAAGTTCTCAACGTTGGTAGCTCCCTTGGTTGCCCTTACCAAGAAGGGAGCAAATCCCAAATTGTGGTCTGTGGAGGTCTCCAAGGCCTTTAATTCCATAAAGTCACATTTCGCTAGCGCTCCCATTCTACATCGCCCCGATGTAGACAAACCCTTTATCATGGAGGTGGATGCCTCATCTGTTGGTGCAGGAGCAGTCCTCTTCCAAAAAGATGCTCAAGGTCGGAAGCATCCTTGCTTCTTCTTTTCAAAGACCTTTTCACCAGCAGAGAGGAATTATTCCATCGGGGACAGGGAGTTGCTGGCCATGAAATTGGCCTTCTCGGAGTGGAGACATCTCTTGGAGGGAGCTCGTTTTCCTTTCCAAGTCTTCACAGACCATAAAAATCTGGTGTACCTACAGACAGCCCAGCGGTTAAATTCTCGCCAGGCTAGATGGTCCTTGTTCTTCTCCTGGTTCCATTTCACCCTCCATTTTCTTTCTGGGGAGAAGAACATTCGTGCCGACGCTCTCTCTCGCTCCGTGGTGTCATCAGTGGAGGAGGAAGAGGAGCCTCGGCTTATTGTCCCCACTGAGAGCCTGAGAACCGTAGCCCCGGTTTCGCTAGAGTCTGTGCCTCCGGGCAAGACTTTTGAACCACCCAATTTGCTACCGGAGGTTCTCTCGTGGGCTCATTCGTCCAGGGTGGGTGGACATTTTGGGACAAAAAGGACATCTGAGCTGTTGGCGAGGACGTATTGGTGGCCACATGTGGTCCGTGATGTCACGGATTATATTCTGGCGTGTGTCTCCTGTGCCAAAAATAAGTCTCCTCGACAACGGCCAGCTGGGTTACTCTTTCCATTGCCGGTGGCAGACAGGCCCTGGGAGATGGTCGGGATGGACTTTGTGGTGGGTTTGCCCAAGTCTCAGGGCTGTACCATCATTTGGGTTATCACCGATCACTTCTCCAAAATGGTGCATTTGGTGCCGCTTCTGCGGTTACCTTCGGCATGGGCCTTGGCAGCGTTGTTCATAAAGCACATCTTTCGCCTACACGGTATGCCAGACAAGATTGTCAGTGACCGGGGTCCCCAGTTTGCGCCTCGGTTCTGGAGAGAGCTTTGTCGTCTTCTCAGCATTGAGTTAAATCTCTCCTCCGCATATCATCCCGAGACGAATGGATTGGTAGAGAGGGCCAATCAGACCTTGGTCACATATCTGCGACATTTTGTTTCAGCCAGACAGGATGACTGGGCATCCATGTTAACCGTGGGCAGAGTTTGCGCTGAACAATGCGGTTGCCGACTCCACTGGACAAACCCCATTCCTCCTCAACTATGGTCAGCATCCGCGGGTACCTGTGCCTATGCCCGTGTCTTCTGCCGACTCCAGGGTAGCAGACTGGGCTGTGGAAGCACGGGATATTTGGGACCGCACTCAGGATGCCATTCAGGCCTCCAAGGAGAGAATGAGGTCCTCCGCCGATGCACATCGGCGTCCCGCTCCGACCTTTGCTCCTGGCGACTTAGTGTGGCTCTCCGCCCGTAACATCAGGCTGCGAGTGGAGTCCGCTAAGTTTGCACCTCGCTACTTGGGTCCTTTTAAGGTCCTCGAACAGGTTAATCCTGTGGTCTATTGTTTGGCCCTTCCGCCACGCCTGGGTATCACCGACACCTTTCATGTGTCCCTCTTGAAACCCGTATACATGTCCCGGTTTTCCGAATCATCTGCTGGGACATCAGGTTCGTCTACGGACGATTACGAGGTGAACGCTATTTTGGGGTGCAAGGTGGTACGTGGCAAAAAATTTTATTTGGTGGATTGGAATGGTCATGGTCCTGGGAGTCTGTTGAGCACATTCGGGCTCCGCAGCTCATTGCTGCCTTTGAGCGTGGCGAGGCCCAAGGAGGGGGGGTAATGTTAGGGGTCAAGTTCCTGCTTCTGCACAGGCGGAATCTCGGGCCATCTCCGCTGCGGTCTCTCATTCTTCTCCTGCCGCAGTGGAGCCTGCTCAGCGGAGACGTCGGTCCCAGCGTCTTGCTCAGTCCCACTCTGTACAAAGAGTTACTGCTGCTTTCCCTGCTTCTGCCATTGAAGTCAGTGCTGGGCAGAGGCGAGCAGACGCTTCTGGGACTAAGTCCTGCTCTTCTCGTTCTGAGCATGCCCTGAGTAAGATCTCTCAGTGAAGATCGAGGGTCACATGGTCAGATACTGCAGCTAAGTCCATTGGTCCTTTCAGGAAGGTCCTGTAGGTGCTAGGACTAAGTCCTGCTTGGCACACACTGAGCATGCCCACGGCAAGATCTCTCAGTGGAGATTTAGGGTCACATGCTCAGGTATGGCAGCCTCTCATTGGTCCTTCCTGGGAAGGTCTTTTACTTGCTGCAGCTATATAAGGCTCGCATGGCCGCACGGCCATGCGCTAGTATTGCTTTCATTTATGTACTTTGCGCCAGTGTGGTCTTGTATGATTGTGTTCAGGGAATCGGCTGAAATAAGCCCCTAGAATGCTGGAACCTCCGGCGAGGAGTTCGTATGCTTGTGTGTTCAGGGACCTGGCCGAAATAAGCCCCTAGAATGCTGGCACCTCCGGCGAGGAGTTTCGTGTGCATGCAAGACCACTGACTGCTCTTGTTTAGACAGTTAGCCTGTGCCTCTGTGGAGTCTAACAGGGCGCAGCGCTTTGTGTTCACGGCTGCTCTGTGAAGTAACAGAGTTAGCTAACACTGCTATTATTTCCGCTATTTGCTAGCAGCAGGTTCTCCTGCACGGTGGACCCCGGGCTGCGAACGCATCTATCCTAATAAAATATATACTTTCATTAGGTGCGTTCCGCTAGCCGTATCATAACACCCTTGTAAAAAATAAAAAAGTTTGGTTCTAATTTAAATTTTTTGTGAAAATAATGAAATGCTAATTTTTTTCCTTCCACATTACTTCACTTCGTGAATGTGGTTTTGAACACCTTGACGGGGGCAGTTTTTAGAATAGTGTCACTTTTGGGTATTTTCTGTAATATAGGCCCCTCAAAGTCTCTTCAAATGTGATGTGGTCCCTAAAAAATGGTTTTGTAAATTTTATTGGAAAAATGAGAAATCGCTGGTCAATTTTTAACCCTTCTAACTGCCTAACGAAAAAAAAATATGTTTCAAAAAATTGTAATTATGTAAAGTAGACATGTGGGAAATGTTATTTATTAACTATTTTGTGACATAACTCTCTGATTTAAGGGCCTAAGAATTAAAAGTTTGAAAATTGTGAAATTTTCAAACATTTTGCCAAGTTTCCATTTCTTCACAAATAAATGCAAGTCATATCAAAGAAATGTTACCATTATCATGAAGTACAATGTGTCATTAAAAAAAAACATTTCAGAATCAGTGAAATCCGTTGAAGCGTTCCAGAGTTATAACCTCATAAAGTGACACTGGTCAGAATTGTAAAATTTGACTTGGTCATTAAGGTCAAAATTGGCTTGGTCACTATGGGGTTAAAATAGCCATTTTATGATTCCAGCTTTAGCTCACTTTAGTATCAGGATTATATAGCAATTTTGACATAGTTGGTCAATATAAGTACATTGGCATCATCAATCCATGTGCCGTATATAAATTGAAATGTGAAATCTAGTAGCATATCCACTTTAAGGCTATGTGCACACGTTGCGGATTGTGTGCGTTTTTGCCGTGGTTTTTCGCTGCGAAAACCCATACACAACACAGCCCATTGAATTCAATGGGATTCCACAATGATGTGCTAATGCTGCGTATTTTTCCGTGGCGGAATCGCATCGCAGAAAAAATCACAGCATGCTAATTCTTTGTGCGGAATCGTTGCGATTCCGCACACATAGGAATGCTTTTATCCGCTGACTTTCCGCATGGGGCTATGCCCACCATGCTCAAAGTAAGCGGATCATGTGCAGATGGTACCAAGGGTGGAGGAGAGGAGACTCTCCTCCAGGCCCTGGGTACCATATCCCTGTTAAAAAAAGAATTAAAATAAAAAATAATTATATACCGTATATACTCGAGTATAAGCCGAGATTTTCAGCCCAAATTTTTGGGCTGAAAGTGCCCCCTCGGCTTATACTCGAGTCACGGTCTGTGGCAGGGTCGGCGGGTGAGGGGGAGAGGGCGCTGAGGCATACTTACCTAGTCCCGGCGATCCTGTCACTCCCCCTGCCCGTCCCACGGTCTCCGGGTGCAGCAGCCTCTTCCCCTGAGCGGTCACGTGGGACCGCTCATTAGAGAAATGAATAGGCTGCTCCACCTCCCATAGGGGCGGAGCCGCCTATTCATTTCTCTAATGAAGCGGTGCCGGTGACCGCTGACAGAGGAAGAGGCTGCGGCACCGAACACAGGCAGGGGGAAGGAGCGGGACGCCGGGAGCAGGTAAGTATGTCATATTCACCTGTCCTGGTTCCACACGCCGGGCGCTGTCTCCATCTTCCTGGAGTCTCTCTCTCCTCACTGACTGTTCAGGCAGAGGGCGCGATGACGCATATAGTGTGCGCGCCGCCCTCTGCCTGATCAGTCAGTGCAGGGAGACGCCGGGAAGATGGCGCCGAGGAGCTGCAAGCAAGACAGGTGAGTATGTGTTTTATTATTTTTATTGCAGCAGCAGCAGCACAGCTATGGGGCAATAATGGACGGTGCAGAGCACTATATGGCAGAGCTATGGGGCAATGGTGCAGAGCACTGTATGGCACAGCTATGGGGTAACGGTGCAGAGCACTATATGGCACAGCTATGGGGCAGTAATGGTGCAGAGCACTATATGGCACAGCTATGGGGCAATAATGGACGGTGCAGAGCACTATATGGCAGAGCTATGGGGCAATGGTGCAGAGCACTGTATGGCACAGCTATGGGGTAACGGTGCAGAGCACTATATGGCACAGCTATGGGGCAATAATGGTGCAGAGCACTATATGGCACAGCTATGGGGCAGTAATGGTGCAGAGCACTATATGGCACAGCTATGGGGCAGTAATGGTGCAGAGCACTATATGGCACAGCTATGGGGCAGTAATGGTGCAGAGCACTATATGGCACAGCTATGGGGCAATAATGGTGCAGAGCACTATATGGCACAGCTATGGGGCAATAATGGTGCAGAGCACTATATGGCACAGCTATGGGGCAGTAATGGTGCAGAGCACTATATGGCACAGCTATGGGGCGGTAATGGTGCAGAGCACTATATGGCACAGCTATGGGGCGGTAATGGTGCAGAGCACTGTATGGCACAGCTATGGGGCAGTAATGGTGCAGAGCACTATATGGCAGAGCTATGGGGCAATGGTGCAGAGCACTGTATGGCACAGCTATGGGGTAACGGTGCAGAGCACTATATGGCACAGCTATGGGGCAGTAATGGTGCAGAGCACTATATGGCACAGCTATGGGGCAGTAATGGTGCAGAGCACTATATGGCACAGCTATGGGGCAGTAATGGTGCAGAGCACTATATGGCACAGCTATGGGGCGGTAATGGTGCAGAGCACTATATGGCACAGCTATGGGGCAGTAATGGTGCAGAGCACTATATGGCACAGCTATGGGGCAGTAATGGTGCAGAGCACTGTATGGCACAGCTATAGGGCAATAATGGTGCAGAGCACTATATGGCACAGCTATGGGGCAATAATGGTGCAGAGCACTATATGGCACAGCTATGGGGCAGTAATGGTGCAGAGCACTGTATGGCACAGCTATGGGGCAATAATGGTGCAGAGCACTATATGGCACAGCTATGGGGCAATAATGGTGCAGAGCACTATATGGCACAGCTATGGGGCCATAATGAACAGTATGGAGCATCTATTTTTATTTTTGAAATTCACCGGTAGCTGTTGCATTTTCCACCCTAGGCTTATACTCGAGTCAATAAGTTTTCCCAGTTTTTTGTGGCAAAATTAGGGGGGTCGGCTTATACTCGGGTCGGCTTATACTCGAGTATATACGGTACTCACCTTCTGGCGGCCCCTGGATCCAGCCCAGGCCTTAGCGATGATCCTGACAGCTCCTGTTCCCAGTGATGCTTTGCGACAATGATCTGTGATGATGTAGCGGTCTCGCGTGATGCTACGTCATCTGGGGTCATTGTCGCGACGCATCATTTGGAATGGGAATTGCCGGGAGCATCGCGAGGATCGGGAAGGCTGCGGGGGCCACCAGAAGGTGAGAATATCACGATTTTTTATTTTTTTTATTATTTTTAACATTATATATTTTTACTATTGATGCTGCATAGGAATCAATAGTAAAAAGTTGGTCACACTTGTCAAACACTATGTTTGACAAGTGTGACCAACCTGTCAATCAGTTTTCCAAGCAATGCTACAGATCGCTTGGAAAACACTAGCATTCTGCAAGCTAATTACACTTGGAAAACGCTAGTGTTTAGCGGGAAAAGCATGCCAATCCCGCATGCGTTTTACATGTGGCAGGAAGTTGCGGAATTGCAGCGGAAATTTCCACAGCAATTCAGCAACGTGTGCACATAGCCTAAAGGTTTGTGACATTTTGGCAATACAAAGCCTAAGCTGAAATTTCAGAAATCCTCCCTTAAAGTACATTTGTGTATAGCTGTAATCTCTTATGCTGAGACCATAGACTTGGTTCCTTGACTTGGTATCCGATATTACAAACTTTTTGCAATATTATCAGCAAGTTCCTGTTCATTTGAGTTCTTGTAACTAAAGTTAGAAAAATTCCCTAGTCAGTTTGACTTCAAATGCCAATAGAGATACCAACAGAAAGTCCCGGGTTTTCCAATAGCAAGTATGTAAGTAGGGGTGGGGGGAACCTTAACATCCCCTCATAATGTCATAATATGTCTGTATGTCAGCCTATTTTTATGTAGGTATATTTTTGGCTCACACTGCCTTAAACACGAAGGCTGAATACTCCCTTTTGAAGGCACATTTAAGCTCATTAATTATCCATAGTTTGATTATTTCTGAGCAGTTGTAAAGATAATTTGTTACTTTACATAAATCTTGTAATTATTTAAAACTATTATTTATTGTCAATTGTGGTGCCGTAAAAATCATTGTTATGAGGAGTGTTTAATAATTTATATATCTAAATAAAATATTCTGAGAAAATTAAATATACTGCTCTTCAGTTTTCCGGATATACTCGAGTATAAGCAGAGTTTTTCAGCACATTTTTTTGCTCTCCTCAGCTTATACTCCAGTGAGGTGTCCAGAACATGCAGGGGGAGGGGCAGCGGCGGAGCAGCAGGTAACAGAAGGCAGGAACTGGCTACTGTGGCTAACGGTACCTTCACATTAAGTGACGCTGCAGCGATAGCGACAACGATGCCGATCGCTGCAGCGTCGCTGTTTGATCACTGGAGAGCTGTCACACAGACCGCTCTCCAGCGACCAACGATGCCGAGGTCCCCGGGTAACCAGGGTAAACATCGGGTTACTAAGCGCAGGGCCGCGCTTAGTAACCCGATGTTTACCCTGGTTACCAGCGTAAAATGTAAAAAAAACAAACAGTACATACTTACATTCGCGTCCCCCGGCGTTCTGCTTCCTGCACTGACTGAGCGCCGGCCCTAACAGCAGAGCGGTGACGTCACCGCTGTGCTGTACTTTCACTTTCACTTTACGGCGCTCAGTCAGTGTGGGAAGCGGACGCCGGGGGACGCGAAGGTGAGTATGTACTGTTTGTTTTTTTACATTTTACACTGGTAACCAGGGTAAACATCGGGTTACTAAGCGCGGCCCTGCGCTTAGTAACCCGATGTTTACCCTGGTTACCAGTGTAAAACATCGCTGGTATCGTTGCTTTTGGTGTCAAACATGACGATACACGCCGGTCTGACGACCAAATAAAGTTCTGAACTTTGTTCAACGACCAGCGATATCACAGCAGGATCCTGATCGCTGCAGCGTGTCAAACTAAACGATATCGCTAGCCAGGACGCTGCAACGTCACGGATCGCTAGCGATATCGTTTAGTGTGAAGGTACCTTAAATCCTGTGTCCTCTGCTAAAGAGAAATTAATATTCACTGCACTGGCAATGAATATTAATTTCTCTGTAATTGCGTGCACAGCGTCAGAAGCAGCAGCTGGCCCCTGCAGCTGCAGGGGGGTCACGTGTGCCGCTACTTAAGATAAATGAATATTCACCTATCTCCACTCCCATTGCCGTGGAGAGAGGTGAACATTCATTTCTCTTAAGTAGCGGCACACTTGACCGCCCAGTGGCGGACACTGTGTACGCTACCTAATACTCACTGCACTTCCGGAGTGGGGATCGGTGAGTATTCCGGCAGCTGTGCTCTGCTTGTGAGCAGCGCATGACGTCCCTGCCTTATAAAGCAGCTGCTGGCACCAGAACAAGAAGCTGCGAGGGAGCGCAGGAAGGTAAGTGTAATGGTTTATTTTATTTTTATGTTTTTTGATGGTGGCCAATCATACAGGATAAGGATGGGGTCATGTGTACACGGATAGGGATGGAGCCATGCATACAAGGATAGGGATGGAGCCATGCATACAAGGATAGAGATGCAGCCATGCATACAAGGATTGGAATGGAGCCATGCTTACAAGGAAAGGGATGGAGCCATGCATACAAGGATAGGGATGAGGCTGCGCATACAAGGATAGGGATGGAGCCATGCATACCAGGATATGGATGAGGAGCCTGTGCATACCAGGATGGGGATGAGGGGACAATGCATACCAGGCTTATACTCGAGTCAATAAGTTTTACCAGTTTTTGGGGATAAAATTAGGTGCCAAGGCCTAGACTCAGGTCGGATTTATACTCGAGTATATATGGTAATTCCCCTTGACTTCAACACAATTATTGCCTCCAGTGATCAAATGCCCTTAGATTGGAAGGAGACTGTTTGCTGCTTCAAGATTTATGTTACTGCCTCTTTGTCTAAATTACCATCATGAAATTGTTTTCCACGCAGAAATTTCTTCAGGTTCCAAACTAGAAGGTAATCACTGGGAACCAGGTCTGAAGCCACATTCCTTGATAGCAGCTTGTGATTTGCGAGACTTATGAGCTGGAGCACTGTTGTGAAGCAGCAACACAGCTACCAACAACTTCCCATTGCGTTTCTGTTTGATTGCCTCATGTAATGCCTTCATTGTGGAAAAATAGGTGTCTACAGTAATTGTGTTGTGTGCTATGAATTCTATTAAAAAAAAAAAAACCTTCTGTATCCAAAAAAACAGTTTAAACGATCTTTCCAGCTGACTGCTGGACCCAACATGTTTTGGGAGTTGGCAACTCTTTGTGATTCCATTGCATGGACTTTTGTTTGGTCTCAGGATCATGGTGGGGGACCCATCATTCATCAACCGTAATAATTTGAGAATAGAAGTCTTCTGAATTTTCTCTAAGCATATCTAAATTCCCTTGGCTAAATTGCTAGCGGTGTTTTATTGCTCTGGCGCCAACATTTGTTGTACCCACCAGCAACTGACATTTCACATCATCACAACATCATGAATGATACTGGAAACAGTGCCAACTGAAATGCCTAATTCATGAGTTATAACACTGACTTTGACTTGATGATCTTCAAAAATAATGGCCTCCACTTTACGGCACATTTCCTCTGACGATGTTTCAACTAGTGATGAGCGATGGATGGATGTTCAGGTTCGGGTAACCTTTTTAAAAAGTCTGGTTCGTGACTCAAACTTGACCCGATCTTCAAACTTCAGTGCTGAAAAATAGCTGTAAAATGGTTGAAGTAATGGCTAGGGGCTGCAAAAGGAAGCTACATGGGGTAAGAGCAGGACAATTGCCCTGTAAACAGATGTGGATAAGGAAATGGCTTAAAGTAACAGAGAATTAAAAAAACAGAAAAAATTATAATCTTGATCCAGCTTGATGAGGAGGTAGCCAACACTGTTTTTGTGGGGGGTTATTGATTTTTTGGGGTGGCACTCTGAAAATAGTCAGTGTAATAATCAGCTAACCACTCTCTCTCTCTGTATACAGGGCTGGCTGTGTAATACTCTGCTATTTTTTTGGTTGAAAACAATGAGGAGTGCATCAAATAGGAGATGTGGCTGTATAGTTTGTGGTGGTGATGTAGCTGCTGCACGGAAAGAGAGGGCTGGTCATCTCTGTCTGCTGCGTGTCCAAATGAAACACCTTCCTTTGGTGTAAGCAGGCGACAGGATGCTCTGTGTAATATTGTAGGTCCGAGTGCCGTTGGATGAATGGTGAGGCCAGAACAAGTATGGTTGGCAGAGAGTGCCTTCAGTCCTCCTGTTTTGTCTTCCACCTGGAACCCAGCTGAAAGATTTTGCACCTGTGGCCCATGGGCAGCTGTCTTTCACCTCATCCCCTTGCAAATAAGGCAAGCAGTCTAAGCCCAATCATGCAGCAGTCACTTCTGCTTTTTGAGGATTCTGCTGGCTGTGGTTCTGTGGGCCATCAACCTGGCCTTAACCCACATTTCAAAGAGATTGAGTGCACTGATGTCTAACCACATACTCTGTTGGAAGATGTGTATGTAGGAGTGGTAGTGCAAATGGTCAACGGACCACGGCAGCACATCTCCGATTATGCAGATGACTGCTGCAGCTTTCTGCTGTGTGTACTGCAAGGAGGGCAGGGGTGAAGACTGGGTGCAACATCATGTGGGGGAATATTATTATTTCTTTTTAGAGCATCATTGATTCCATGGTACTGTACAGGAGGGTTTACATACAAAACAAATAGAAATTACAATTAATAAAATAATAGTGACAGATTCAGATGGGAGAGGACCTTGTCTGTTATGATCCTAGTGGCAAGGATCGCAGGTCGGACTAGCTAAGTAACTGAACAGACTACTAGCTCTGGGGAAGTGGTAACTAGATTGACCGCAACCTGATCCTATCCGCAAACAACTATAGGCAGCCGTGGAACGTTTACCTAAAAATCCTAGACGTCTCGTCACGGCCTGAGAAACTGACTATTCCTAGAGAGAAAGTAAGTCCTCACTTGCCTCAGTGGAAGACACCAAAGATATAGAATAGCCCCCCACAAATATTAACGGTGAGTTAAGGGGAAAGCACAAACGCAGAGATGAAATCAGATTTAGCAAATGAGGCCCGCTAATACTAGATAGCAGAAAATAGGAAGAGAACTGTGCGGTCAATGAAAAACCCTATTCAAAATATCCACGCAGAGATTGCTCGAGCCCCCGCACCAACTAACGGTGCGGGGGAAGCAACTCCGTACCCCAGAGCTTACCAGCAAAAAGAAATCACATGTTAGCAAGCTGGACTAGACTCATCATACACAGAAATCATATTGCAGGCAGATGAGCAAAAAATATTCAAACAGAACTTAGCTTATCCTGAAGAGGCAGAAAACGAGATAATCAGGAGTAATCAGAATAGCACTGAATACATTGACAGCCGGCAACAAGTGGAAATGAAGCAGGGCTAAATAGGAGCCTCCCTGGTGAATAACGAGGCAGCTGATCCAGCAGACCCGCAGGATAATAAACCAAACCACCAGGGGGAGCCAAATAACCAAAGTCACACAATACCATCTGTGACCACAAGAGGGAGCCTGAAAACGGAGTTCACAACACTTGTCCTTGCGACCTTATATTCTACAGGATAATGGGGAAGGAGACAGTAGGTATGGGGGGTTGCAGCAGCTCTGGTGTTGGTGAGGTTGCAGTGGGGTCATTGCAGGCTGTAAGCTGTTCTGAAGACATGGGTTTTCAAGCTCCGCTTCAAAGTTCTGAATGTAGTGGATAATTGGATGTGTTGGGCCACAGAATTCTACAGGATGGGGGATATTCGGGAGAAGTCTTGCAGGCGATTGGATTAGGAATGTACGATTGTGGAGGAGAGAAGGAGGTCTTGGGAGGACCAGAGATTACGTTGTGGAAGATATGGGGAGATTAGTTCAGAGATATCTGGGGGAGACAGATTATAGATGGCTTTGTAGGCCAGTATTAGTAGCGTGACGTGGATACGTAGCAAAATTGGGAGATAATGAAGGAATTTGCAGAGGAGAGAAGCAGTGGAGTAGCGAGGACAGAATTGGATTATTATTAGTGATGAGCGAATATACTTATTACTCGAGATTTCCCGAGCACGCTCGGGTGACCTCCGAGTATTTTTTAGTGCTCGGAGATTTAGTTTTCATTGCCACAGCTGAATGATTTACATCTGTTAGCCAGCATAAGTACATGTGGGGGTTGCCTGGTTGCTAGGGAATCCCCATATGTAATCAAGCTGGCTAACAGATGTAAATCATTCAGCTGCGGCAAGAAAAACAAAATCTCCGAGCACTAAAAAATACTCGGAGGACCCCCGAGCGTGCTTGGGAAATCTCGAGTAACAAGAATATTCGCTCATCACTAATTAGTATGGCAGCCGAGTTAAGTACAGACTGGAGAGGTGCGATGATGTGATGAGGATGATGAGGTCCTAGAAGCCACATGGAGTCAAGGGCATCTGAGTGACTTGGGATAAAGAAGGGGTGGTGGTTCTGCCACAGCTGCACAGCAAAAGAGGGAGCAGGGTGTAAAAGCATCGCGGGTGGCCTTTAGTCAGTACGTCAGCTGCTACTGGCCACCGCATCAACAAACTGAGCACACCAAAGCCAGCTCAAAGGAGGTCCCTGACAAAACACAGGTGGTTTGCATGCGAGCAGGGCCATATTTAGAGTTTCTGCTGCCCTAGGCACTTTTAGTGCTGTCTCCCCCATTGGTGAGTATGACACTACCGGCAGTGACTTTGCCATAAATCGCTGAGGTGAAAATCACCTTTTGCAGCAGATCCGGCAGTTTTTCTGCATCTGCCGCGTAACTGATGACTTACGGCAACACTGCGTTCTGCCTCATTCATTTCCTATGGGACTTGCGGACATGTGCAGCACTTGTGGTTTTGCCGTGATCCGGCAAATGCGGTACTTGCAGCAATGGAAAAAAACACTGCTAGCAGTGTTTTTTGTATCACCGCAAGTGTAAAACCGCAAGTGCCGCACATGTCCGCAAGTAGCCATCACTACCTGTCCCTGCACCTTGCTAGCTCATCCCTATCCATCCCTCTGACCTAAAACTACTACTGTTTAGAAAAACAATTTATTAACTGCCATATAAACTAGGGATTGGGAGGGAGGGTATTCATTTTATAGGAGGGGAAGATAGTGCAGATAGAGACCTGGGCACAAATAAGGAAGTTGGGGATGGCAGTGGCATGGGGGGTGGGGTTAGAACAGTTAGTAATTTAAGAAAGAATAGAGGTACAGAGAGGAACATCAAGTGCATGTATACTAATGCCAGAAGCCTCGCCAACAAAATGGATGAATTAGAACTAATGTTGTTGGAGCATAATTATGACATGGTGGGGATATCTGAGACGTGGCTGGATGAGAGCCATGACTGGGCTGTTAACTTGCAGGGCTATAGCCTGTTCAGAAATGACCGTACAGATAAGCGAGGGGGAGGGGTGTGTCTATATGTAAAATCTTCCTTAAAACCCATCCTGCGTGATAATATAGGTGAATTTAATGAAAATGTAGAGTCCCTGTGGGTGGAGATAAGGGGAGGGGGAAAAAATAATAAATTACTGATAGGGATTTGTTATAAATCTCCAAAAATAATGGAAGCAATGGAGAATATCCTCGTAAAGCAAATAGATGAAGCTCCGACTCAAGGAGAAGTCATTATTATGGGGGACTTCAACTACCCTGAAATAGATTGGGGAACAGAAACCTGCAGTTCCAGCAAAGGTAATCAGTTTTTGACAACTATGAGAGACAATTACCTTTCACAACTGGTTCAGGACCCAACAAGGAGGGGGGCACTGCTAGACCTAATATTAACCAACAGGCCAGACCGCATATCAAATATAAGGGTTGGGGGTCACTTGGGGAATAGTGATCATAAAATAATAAGTTTTCATGTAACCTTTAATAAGATGGGTAGTAGGGGGGTGACAAGGACACTAAACTTCAGGAGGGCAAATTTCCAACGGATGAGAGAGGATCTTGGTGCAATTAACTGGGACGATATCCTGAGACACAAAAATACACAAAGAAAATGGGAGACGTTTATTAGCATCCTGGATAGGACCTGTGCACAGTATATACCGTATGGGAATAAACATACTAGAAATAGGAGGAAACCAATATGGCTAAATAGAGCTGTAAGGGGCGCAATAAGTGACAAAAAGAAAGCATTTAGAGAATTAAAGGAAGTAGGTAGTGAGGAGGCATTAAATAAATACAGAAAATTAAATAAATTCTGTAAAAAGCAAATCAAGGCAGCAAAGATTGAGACAGAGAGACTCATTGCCAGAGAGAGTAAAAATAATCCCAAAATATTCTTTAACTATATAAATAGTAAGAAACTAAAAAATGACAGTGTTGGCCCCCTTAAAAATAATCTGGGGGAAATGGTGGAGGTGGATGAGGATGAGGAAAAAGCCAATATGCTAAATGACTTTTTTTCATCAGTATTTACAAAAGAAAATCCCATGGCAGACAAAATGACTAGTGATAAAAATTCCCCATTAAATGTCACCTGCTTAACCCAGCAGGAAGTACAGCGGCGTCTAAAAATAACTAAAATTGACAAATCTCCAGGCCCGGATGGGATACACCCCCGAGTACTGCAGGAACTAAGTACAGTCATTGATAGACCATTATTTTTAATCTTTAAAGACTCCATAATAACAGGGTCTGTACCACAGGACTGGCGTATAGCAAATGTGGTGCCAATATTCAAAAAAGGGGCAAAAACTGAACTCGGTAATTATAGGCCAGTAAGCTTAACCTCTACTGTGGGTAAAATCCTGGAGGGCATTCTAAGAGATACTATACTGGAGTATCTGAAGAGGAATAACCTTATGACCCAGTATCAGCACGGGTTTACTAGGGACCGTTCATGTCAGACTAATTTGATCAGCTTCTATGAAGAGGTAAGTTCCGGACTGGACCAAGGGAACCCAGTGGACGTAGTTTATATGGACTTTTCCAAAGCTTTTGATACGGTGCCACACAAAAGGTTGTTACATAAAATGAGAGTAATGGGGATAGGGGAAAATATGTGTAAGTGGGTTGAGAGCTGGCTCAGGGATAGGAAACAAAGGGTGGTTATTAATGGAGCACACTCGGACTGGGTTGCGGTTAGCAGTGGGGTACCACAGGGGTCAGTATTGGGCCCTCTTCTTTTTAACATATTTATTAATGACCTTGTAGGGGGCATTCAGAGTAGAATTTCAATATTTGCAGATGACACTAAACTCTGCAGGGTAATCAATACAGGGGAGGACAATTTTATATTACAAGATGATTTATGTAAACTAGAAGCTTGGGCTGATAAATGGCAAATGAGCTTTAATGGGGATAAATGTAAGGTCATGCACTTGGGTAGAAGTAATAAGATGTATAACTATGTGCTTAATTCTAAAACTCTGGGCAAAACCGTCAATGAAAAAGACCTGGGTATATGGGTGGATGACAAACTCATATTCAATGGCCAGTGTCAGACAGCTGCTACAAAGGCAAATAAAATAATGGGATGTATTAAAAGAGGCATAGATGCTCATGAGGAGAACATAATTTTACCTCTATACAAGTCACTAGTTCGACCACACTTAGAATACTGTGCACAGTTCTGGTCTCCGGTGTATAAGAAAGACATAGCTGAACTGGAGCGGGTGCAGAGAAGAGCGACCAAGGTTATTAGAGGACTGGGGGGTCTGCAATACCAAGATAGGTTATTACACTTGGGGCTATTTAGTTTGGAAAAACGAAGACTAAGGGGTGATCTTATTTTAATGTATAAATATATGAGGGGACAGTACAAAGACCTTTCTGATGATCTTTTTAATCATAGACCTGAGACAGGGACAAGGGGGCATCCTCTACGTCTGGAGGAAAAAAGGTTTAAGCATAATAACAGACGCGGATTCTTTACTGTAAGAGCAGTGAGACTATGGAACTCTCTGCCGTATGATGTTGTAATGAGTGATTCATTACTTAAATTTAAGAGGGGACTGGATGCCTTTCTGGAAAAGTATAATGTTACAGGGTATATACACTAGATTCCTTGATAAGGCGTTGATCCAGGGAACTAGTCTGATTGCCGTATGTGGAGTCGGGAAGGAATTTTTTTCCCCATGGTGGAGCTTACTCTTTGCCACATGGGTTTTTTTTGCCTTCCTCTGGATCAGCATGTTAGGTTAGGCTAAGGGTTGAACTAGATGGACTTACAGTCTTCCTTCAACCTTAATAACTATGTAACTATGTAACTATGTAACTATTCCTATGATAATGAGGGCTCCAGGCTACGGCATAGACTGGGACGGGCAGTCTCCGGGTCTCCATTCTCTCTGTGCAGAGCCTCGGTCCCTGCCTCACTGCCTGTGTGCACTGGGCACATCCCTCCACCGGACCCTGTAATCGCCGCTCGCAGTAGCATACCGGCAGAGGTGTATCTAGGTTTTCTGGCACCAGGGGCAAGAATTCATTTTGGTGCCCCCCCTCCGCCAAGGACATATGCGATTTTCTTTTTTAATCAGATAATTTTTATTGAACAGTAAGGATAATACAAGTATATTGCATTTCTGTTTATAATAAACATGTATAATTTTTAGAACATTTTAACCCCAACCCAAACTCCAACCCCCCCTCCCTTCCAACCTTTAGAGACCTGTCTTGAGCCACCACAGATTACTACATCGTACAAAAAAGGAAGATGACGTTCCAATAACCCTCCCAGGGGAACCCAAGGCCCAAGCGAACAGATAAAGCCCCTTAAATTAAGTCAGTCCATGGATTCCGCAATCTGTAATAGAGGTCCATCTTATTTCTCTTGAAATAAATGCTTTTCTCCAAAGCAAGAATATGGTCCACTTGTATCAGAAAATCTCTTCTCGTTGGTGGTTCCTCCCTTATCCAGAACTTAGCAATTAGCTTCCGCGCGATAAATAGCAATCTAGCAATAGCTATTTTGTACATATTATCAGTTACAATCACTTCTACATAACCTAGAATACACACCAAAGGATCTCGTGGTATAGTACAGCTGTATATCAATTCCACTCTATTCAATACCACAATCCAAAAGGAGGATAGCCTGGGACATTGCCACATCATATGAAGAATACCCGCCTCAGACTGCGAGCACCTAGGGCATTCTGAGTTGGGTCTCAGTCCAGATTTGAATAACATATCCGGAGTTCTGTAGGCCCTATAAATAACAAATAATTGTGACAACCTCCCAGGATCACTCATAGAGATCTTGGGCACATATTCCAATATCGAGTCCCATCGTCATTGTCAATCACCCCCCAATTCATTTTCCCATTTCGCTCTGGCTCTGATAGGATGCCTATCCAGAAAAGAGTAAAGAAAGTATTCGTATATTCCCGAAATCACCCCCTTCGTGCACCACCCATAAGAATAAAGTCCAACATAAGATCTACTTGCAGCACTATAGGCCCTCTCTTGCACTGTGCCGGAAACGCATGAGAGATGCGGCTATACTGGTATAACTCTAATTCTTAATTTTACCCTGTGCAAACGTTGCCCCATCCGAGAAATACCTGCCTCTTTCCAAATATGAAATCCCGACATCTGTCTGAACTCTTGTAGAAATCTGTTATTCCAGATAGGTGAAAATCTAGTGAGAGCACTCACACCACTTATATCCTTAACTTTATCCCAAACCTTATGAATAAGTCTAATAGTACAAAATGTGGAACCCTTCTCCTGGAAATGTCCACCCTCCAGACCCTCACACAATACCTTCTACCCAATCAGTGTCCTCAGACAACAGGGTATCCGCGCCCCACCAGACTCCTCTCCCCATCCCCTAAAATGTTGACACTGTGACGCTAATATAGCCAAGGATTAGGGAGTGCCAAACCACCCTCCGTCTTGGGCCTTTGTAGGGTTTCTTGTTTAAATCTTGGGCTCTTTCCTCCCCAAATCAATTCACCAAACAAGGATCTAATCCTACGAAATCTATTCTGCGATATCCAAATGGGGGAGTTATGTAGCACATAAAGAAGTTGAGGCATTACAATCATCTTTCTCAGATTGAGTGCCGTTGATTTATGGGGCATAAAGCCCGACTGGTCTGGGTGAACTAGTTTATCAATCACCCGGGTCAACCTGTTCGCCAAGGCCTTTGCCAAAATCTTTATGTCCGCCGTTAGAAGTGAAATTGGTCTATAAGATTCTGGCAGCTGTAAGTCCTTGTCCGCTTTAGGGATGACCACCACAATGGCCTCTCTTATTGATGAAGGCAGCTCCACCCTCTCCAACGACCTATTGTACACCCCTGCCAGTTTAGTCAATAAAGTGTCCTTTAAGGTCTTATAGACCTCAGCTGGAATACCATCCGCCCTCGGAGCCCTGCCCCCGGCGACACCCGCCAAAGCCGCCTTCAATTCTTCCTCACCAATCGGTTCGTCCAACCACTCACATTCCTCTCTGCTCAACCTAGGCAAATCAATCCCCTCCAAATACCTGATCGTATCCTCTTTCCCTTTCTCTACACTAGAGGTATATAATTCACTGTAAAATGTCCTAAAAACTTCCAATATTTGCTCCCCCTGGGTGACCACCTCCTCAGTTTTTATTGAGTAGACATGTGAGGAATCCCGCTGCGCGGAAGCCACTACCGAAAGTAAATGCCCCACCTTTTCCCCTTCTGAGTAGAATGTTTCTTTTTGAAATGCCCTCATCCTTTCTGCTTTTCGCAGATATAATTGATTGACCCCTACCTGAGCCGCCCTCATACGATTCTGAGACTCCTTCGTACAATGGGTACCCAATGCTACCTCAGCTGCCTTCAACTCCTCCAAGACAGCTTTATCCTGTGATCTAGTCTTCGTCTTATGTCTTGAGATGTCCCAAAATAAAATTTCTCTTAAATACGCCTTCATAGTGTCCCATACTACATGGCTTTCTGCACTACCTTCGTTGATCTTAAAAAACTCCTCAATCTCTGCCCCCACCTTTTCCATGTCCAAGAGCTGTAACCAGGAGGGGTGAATTTTCCATCCCATACCCCTCGATCAAGCCTGATCTACCAACTTCAGAGACACCTGTATTGGGCTATGATCTGATAAGATCCTGGGACTGTATTCCACCCCACATAGCAGTTCATTCATCCCGTCATTCCCCAGGGCGACATCAATTCGGGACATAGAACCATATGTAGTCGAGTAGCAGGAATAAGAATATGTGTCGACATTACATACCCGCCATAAGTCAATCCACCCTATTTCTCTGAGATAGTTTCCAAAAGGAGTGTCATTACCGTCTCTGCGCAGCAATGCGTGATTACTCTTATCCCAGTGGTCGTTGATTATATTATTCACATCTCCAACCACAAGAAGGGGAACCCCATCCCAACCGCTCATTAATTCCAATATCTCCTGAATTTTCTTACCAGAGTATGGCGGGGGTATATATAATGAAGCAATACAGAGTAATCGATTGAAAATTTTACACACTAAAAATATATATTGACCATCCTTATCAATTTTAGCCTCAATCTCTTCAAATGGGGCATTTATATGAATCAAACTTGACACTCTTCTTGCATAATTAGAGAACGTCGAGTGGTATGCCTTTCGCACCCATCTCTTCTGCAGCATATCAATTTTCTCCTCCACTAGATGGGTTTCTTGCAAGCATATCACTGAGGGCCTCTGTTTCAATAGATACTGAAATATAGCTGCCCGCTTAGTTACATCCGCTAGTCCCCTAACATTCCAACTTAGAATATTGACATCACCTCCCATTGCTTCAAATAAAGACGATAATTGGATACAGGTTCCCCCAGGTCTCCACCATTGTCCCCCTCCCCCCCGTACCACCCCAACTCCCCCCATCATTAGTACCCTGTTGTGAAATTGGATTCTGGGCTCCCCCGGTGGCCACTGGTGGAATTGAACTTGTGTGCATCATCCCCTCTGTTCACCTGCTCCCATCAGGATGTGGGAGTCGCTATATAACCTTGCTCCTCTGTCAGTTTCATGCCGGTCAACAATGTAATCAGAAGCCTTTCTGTGCATGTTCCTGCTACCAGACAACTCTCAGCTAAGTTGGACTTTTGTCCTTGTTTGTTTTTGCTTTTTGTTCCAGTTCACAGCTGCTGTTTCGTTACTGTGTCTGGAAAGCTTTTGTGATCGGAAATTGCCACTCTGGTGTTATGAGTTAATGCTGGAGTCTTGAAGTAATTTCTGGATGGTGTTTTGATAGGGTTTTCAGCTGACCATGAAAGTGCCCTTTCTGTCTTTCTGCTATCTAGTAAGCGGACCTCGATTTTGCTAAACCTATTTTCATACTACGTTTGTCATTTCGTCTTAAATCACCGCCAATATATGTGGGGGCCTCTGTCTGCCTTTTGGGGAAATTTCTCTAGAGGTGAGCCAGGACTGTATTTTCCTCTGCCAGGATTAGTTAGTTCTCCGGCTGGCGCTGGGCATCTAGGGATAAAAAAAACGTAGGCATGCTACCCGGCTACTTCTAGTTGTGCGGCAGGTTTTAGTTCATGGTCAGTATAGTTTCCATCTTCCAAGAGCTAGTTCTCATATATGCTGGGCTATGTTCTCTCGCCATTGAGAATCATGACAGTACCCCACTAATTACCCTCCCCACCTTCTTTAGAAACTTTTTAAATCTCAATAGAATAATTCAAATAAACCAAACTTTTTTTCTCTATGAGATCTGAGAACACTTATTAACAGCCTAGAACTATACCTTTTACTGTCCAACTCTCCCCCTCCCACCGCGCTCAATATAAACTATTGATTGCGCCACCGAACACAACAATTTAACATGTGGACACGTTCTATCTGATAACCACAAAACTCGTTCAAAGATCAATAAGTAATAAACAGCAAAATTGCGGATCCTCAAAATCATTCTCAACGGGTCCGTTCTGTACCAATCTTCTTAGCATTAATGTCCAACCATTGCATAGTCTCCTCTGGATTTTGAAAAAAATGCACACGTTCCAGTGCTACCACCCTGAGCTTAGCCGGGTAGAGCATCGAATGTTTCAAGTCCAGTTCTCAGAGTTGTCGCTTGACTTCATCAAACTTCATTCTGAGTTTTTGAACTGACGCTGAGTAATCCGGGTAGATGGAGATCTGATTTCCGTTTATAGTTAGGCCATCGCTGATCCTAGCCTTCCTTAGTAGGGTTTCACGGTCACGGTAGTTCAAAATTTTTGCCAGTATAGCACGAGGGGCAGAGCCCGGTGGCAGAGGTCTAGTGGGGACCATCGCCGCCCACCGAATTTTTAAGCCATGACTCAATATATTCAGTGGGATTACTCCCTTCCACTTTTTCTGGCACCCCAATTATTCTCAAATTGTTCCTATGGGAACGGTTTACCAAGTCATCTGTTTTAAATTCCAATTCTGCAATACGTTGGATATAGTTCTTTTCCCTTTTTAGCAGTTCAGTTGTTTGTGGTCCTCCACACTGCCCACACGTTCCTCCACCACCTCAACTCTTTTCTCCACCTTGCGCATGGCAGAGTTAAGGGACATCATTTCAACTTTTAAGTCATCCACCCGCAGATTTAATGCAGCCAGAGCAGATTTACAGTATATCACAACAGAAAAGATATTCTGCAGTGTTGGTTCCTCCAAGGCTGTCGGCGCCACATCCACAGAGGCACCAGCCTGCACTGGTCTGACAGCAGGTGTTAGAGTTTCAGTTCCATGCGCCTCCTCCACCCTCGCCGGGGACCTCTGCTCCTCCACTTCACTGAGATCGCCATCACCTCCTCGCCGCTGCCTCTGCGGGTCACCCATTCCTCCAGGCCCCTCAACATCAGCTTCCAGCAGTAGGGCACCCTCATCCTCTGTGCGAGCGAACCGCTCCAGCCGGGCTATTACCTGGGGGGCGGGCGCTTGACCCCGGACTTTATAAAAAAAAACTAAAAAAACCTTGCTCAAGTGCGCCCCCCGCATCCTGGCGCCCTAGGCACGTGCCCTCAAGTGCCTAGTGGCAAATACGACCCTGCATGCGAAACATAAATGTTATTAACCTGTATACCACCTGCATGACGAGGAATCTGAATGCAAAGCACAAGCTGCAGTAGAGTACACACCTGAACCAAACCAAAAGGAAAAAAAGTCCTCACTGAACAGCTGGCTGAATCACTAGTATAGGGTATACAAAGCTTGCTATGCGTTAAACACGCCAGTTCATTGGAATCGGGTGCTCATTGAAAAAAGCAAAAGTCCAATACGATGTGCAGAAAGCAAAAAAAAGAGCACTCACCGTCCAAGAGACTCCTGACACTACTGTTCTCCCTGTGGGACCCTGCTGTTATTTTAATGCCACAATAAAGACTAAGAATTCATTTGGACGGTGAGTGCTCTTTTTTTTGCTTTCTGCACAGAGTACACACCTGAATAAGCGTTTTGGTGCATGTCCTACCACCGCATAGGATTGCTGGATGTTTTTGGTATGCTTCTCTGTCCATGTTCCCTCCAACGCCACTTACACGTCCACGGCCCACCAGTATTCTGCCCATGCCTCCCTCTGTCCAGTCATGAGTTATTTATAAGTATGTTTCTTTAACAATATAAAATAATAAAAAAATAAAAGAACTTTAGAAATGAACGCACAGGTGATATATTGTATGGATGCAATGGAAAGTCCCTAGGTCTTTACTGCACTCTACGTCATCACGTGGGGGTACCCCGTGTTTTGGGAGTGGAGTCCCCCCTCAGGTGAGTCCCCCCAGCCTGGTGAGCAGGAAGCAGCCTGTGCACACAGCCCGACACCTCGGAGAGTGACAGGGAGAGGGTGTGAGAGGAGCAGGAGGGCAGAGCTGCTGAGGGCAGAGCTGCTGAGCTCAGCCTGCTGGTGCACTTCTCCGGCATTCCTCTCCTCTCACTGCCTCGGACTTGTCTGCCTCTGTTATTACAAGGAGCCTGGGCTTAGCTGGAGCTCGGAGCCATGGGCTAGAGGAGGCACCCTGCCTGCCCGAGCATGGCTGTGCCAGTCCTCCGGAGCACTGCAGAGCATGGAGCCACCCTGACACTGCCCTGACCACTCGTGGTGGAGCATAGCTGCCTCCTGGGACCGGCCACCCCTCGGCACTCCTCCATTAGAGCTGGTTTCATGTGATTTAACCCCTGCACCACCACCAGGCAGGAGGATGCTTCCTAGCTGCAGGTAAGACCATGTCCATTCTAAATGTCCCACCACCAACTTCATTGTCACGGTGTGCAACAATGTATCAGCATGCCCTGTACATGTCATAATGCCCTGGAAATCATGGTGCAGCCAATAAATGCTACTAATTTATTCTGCTCCTTCACCCCAGAGGCATGCACCTGGGAGACAGCAGTTACATGGGTGTGCTGAGCTCATGGTGTGCCTGAGAGTGGAAGCTCTGCAGATGTGATGGAAGATATTGTGTGCGGCATTTCTGTATCACTTTATCTATCCTGATAAAAGATGTGTTGTAGTTTGTGCACATGTTGGAAGTTTGCATAGTTTACAGAAATATGACATCTGTGTACCTGTCTTACATGATCCCATGAATGATGGGCATTGCTGGTGCCTGCTGTCAGATTAGGCACCGTACTTCTTACACCGGACCTCGCTATACAGCATGTTTCCTGTCTGTAAGGCTAGCTTCACATTTATACGTCTGCAGACTTAAGCGTTGGACGTATACATTAAAACGTATGGAAAAGTCCGCCAGGCATCAGCCTACAAATTTAAACACATACAGGTACATTAAATACATATTGTACATCCATCTTTATACGTTTTTTACTCAAATAGAATCATTTTTTCCATCTAGTTTTACTGGTTCCAACAGAACAGGCCCATCCCGCTCCATTTTGGCATCAACTCTGAGGAGGTGTCCAGAGGAATAAACCTTTTTTCACCCCTTCTGAATTCATTAAAAACACGTCACCTTTTGGTCAATTATGTTTTTCCCCACAAATCAACATGATCCAGGCAAAACATAGTGAAAAGATCATTTTTTTACACTACGTGTTGCCCATTATGGTTTATGGGTGCACCTCCATTAACATCTGAATACCATTTTTTGCAATTCAAACATATACGTCCAGCAGAATGCGCTGTGTAAATGTGAGCCTAACCTAAAGAAGTCACTTTTGGCCAAGGAGGATAAAACGCGTCAAAAGCCGCAGTCCGTTTTACTGTGCGTTGCTGCTTTGCGGTGCATTGTTGCCATGCTGTTTTTACAGGTGAAAGATATTTACTTTGAGCCTTTTTTTTAGCAAAAGTGCTTCTAATGGTGAATTTTATGTTTGCGCCTTTTCCGTTATTTAACTTGCATCTCTTTTTTTAAAAAATCTTTGTTTGGCTTCTATTTTTTGAGGCGGGCTGCAAGACATGGTCAACTGCCTCTTGGAGTTCTTCTCAAGTAGACACAGCCAAAAATGATGTCCTACAGAGCACACGCTGACTCCATCTGCGTCATTACAGCCAATGGCTCCGTATATGCCCAAATCCCAATTTCAGATGTAATCCATATGCCCCTTCATGCGAATGGCGTGGCACTCCACATCTTTATGGGACTGCCAGGGACATCTCAGCACGGTACTCTGCACTCTCGGTCAGTCCCAAAGAGAATGAATGAAGAGTCAATTGAGCATTTTCTTTGGCGTTCCATTTCAGTAGGTGACAAAAAAGTCTCCCTTTCTGACGGTCGTTGGGGGTCTCAGCAGTAGGACCCCTAGCAACCTAGAAGTTATAAGTTATTAACAATCCTGTAGAGCAAGTGCTGAGATTCTCATTACATTTTCTAAATATAAATCATAAAAAGCAGCTTTGCAAAACCACAGTAGCATGAATATCTCTGGAAAGTAGCACATGTGACTCTTGTGTATAGCTAAGGATTGCAAATATCGCACTATAAAAAGTACTGTAGTTAAAGATGGTAAAAAAGTAACGTATGTCCATCACGTAATGTGCAGCTGTAGTGCCAAAATGTTACAGTAAAGTATCATTTCCTCATACTCACATGGAAGCCTACTGTATCGTCATTGGAAAATCACTGGCAGAGAAGAGGTTAATTAGCCGGATTTGCTAATGGTCAGGCACATGTTTTGTAATAATACCCTCATTTACCGAGGTTGGACATGGAAAATCAGGAATGAATGAATCAAGTGACAGCTGCACGTCTCTGTACTAGATGCCATGTGCATTATTCAGGGATTTACGGAGATTACCTGGGTATAGGGTGTCATTACGAGTTGGCTGCTGTGCCAAGAGCAACGAGCTATAAGTCACCGTGGCTGTCTGTTATTCTGACCCACATCAACAAGCGGGAGGATAATGGAGCACACTCGTATATCGTTATTCAGGAGCTCTCTTGTTACTTGGCACTGTCAGATTTTAAGTTTTATTAGCAACTGTAAATTCTTATATAATGGAGCACCTAATACATTTAGGTTGGGTGCAATGTCATGAAAAGTCTTTAATAAGTCTGTGGGGTTTTAATAGATTTATTGTCTGTAAATGTGTGGGGTTTTTTAAAGTTGATAAATAGTTTAATGTTTTCAATATCATCTCGTTCTGTTATCCAGATGCTGTTGTATGTTTGTAGCTCATGATATGATGAGCACTATAGTTCTGGACTGTGTGAGGTTTCTGGATGCCATGGTTAGACCTTCATGGCACCAACCTCTAAGCACCAGTCCACTCTCCTACCCATCCAATGCTATTTCAAAAAAAAAATGTCCATGTGGGCTGATGACTTGTGTGGATAAGATGAGCTTGTGAATATACTGTAATAGACCTCTTTTTTGACTGTGCGGCAGGTCATGCTCTTGCTGTCAATCTCTTCAAAAGTCCGCACACAGAGCACTTGTAGCCTATGGCTCAGATTCATCAAGACCTGCGATTTTCTCGCCAGTATTGATGAGGTGGTGTGTAGGACTTAGACAATCATGATGTGCCTGATGAGAGGCGTTCGCCACGCCACACGTCTTTTTCCAGTAAGATGAATTGGAGCCTTTGCTAGTGCACATGGGCAATTTTCCACATGGACCCGACTAGTGCATGTAATTAGCAGGTAGCCCCTGCATCCGTCCGTCATGTGGATGAGCACACATTTACACACACAGCCATCTATAGCCACAAGTTGCAGTAATGAGTAGTCCGATAAGTTCAGCGCTTATCTGAATTTAGACAATTTTTGCTTTTTGCTTCGACCTTGCAATGTTTTCACATCCCACAGGAGGGAGCATCATAGCACTGATCTTATACATTAGTAGTGATTTGCCTATGCACGTTTTAGAAACATCTTTTAAAAGACTGTAAGGAAACTGACCTTTTCCTATAACTTAATTTAGAATAAAAATTGGCAATAAACAATACATTTAGAGCATAAAAAGAGCTGTAAAATTGACAGTCTACTTTGAATTAGCTATTAAATACCAATCAATTGTTGACCTAATCATGGTGCCCTCCTATTTAGTTCCTGCAGATAACTTTAAAGGGTAATTATAATTTGAATATGATTTTTCATATTTGTCAGGCAGTTTAATGTCTTGGAAATTGGTGAGTTCTGGATCCTGAGAGCCACGCTGATCACTCAACAGACCTCCAGAACTGGATATCTAGCAGAGTTCCTGTCTGAGCGCGCACACAGACTGGAGTATGGATTCAATAGAAAACACAGGCTACGTAGCACATCCTTTCTTTTGAATTCCTTCCCTGCTATGGATGTGCGCTCCTGTCTGCTAAGCAGCGCACTTCTGGGAGTCTGTTGTGTGATCAGTGGGGGGTCTCAGGACCTGGAGCCCTACTGATCTGCAGATAATTAAAATGCCTGCCAAATATGAAAAATGATATTCAAAATTTAGTTACTCTTTAATTAGCGTTGGACAGATCATTTGCAGGACTCTGGTCCATCGGCTAGGTTAGCAGTCTCTGGTCAATGGATGAGAGCTCTGCGAATCTCTTACCTTTCAGGAACCCCAGGGTGGCTTTTGATTAGCCAGGCGGGAGAAATGTCATCATTGTTGCGTTATGCACAGGTGACATCATGTCAGCCAGGCTACTCAAAAGCCACATCAATGATCCCAGAAAATAAGAGATTCACAGACTTATCACAGTGCACTGATATGGCCGATGAACCTGAGACCCGCGAATCGATCTTCCCAACTCTTTCTTTAAATAGATAGACTAATTCAGCAATAGTTGATATAACTGTCCTGCCGGACGACCAATAATCTGGGATGCAAACCTAGCTTTCTGACATTGCGACCAAAAATTCTTTGGTAATCTTCACCCAGTGCCAAAGGCAGTAAAATAACCCCAAAACATATTTGACCCTCTGCCATATTAGACTGTAAGTAGTGTACTGTGTTCTTTTCTTTGTAGGCTTTATTCCGTTTTCGATAAACAGTATGTTTTGTTATACCTTTATTTATTTCCTTTGTGTTAATTGGAACAACATAATTAAACTGAAAAAAGGGCAAATTGGACATAATCTCACACAAAACCCCAAAAATGGGATGGGCAAAATTGTTGGCACTTTTCCAAAATTATGGATAAACAACTTTGTTTCCAGCATTCCAGATACTAATTCAAACTCACTGGTGGCAGGTAACAGGCATGGTCAATATGAAATTTACACCTGAAACCAGATGAAAAGGGGAAAAAATGACGCAATCTTTGTATTGTGTGCCACACTAAGCATGGAGAACAGAAAGAGAAGAAAACTGTCTGAGGACTTCAACAATCTCAAAGTTACAAGTCCATCTCCAAAGTTCTTTATGTTCCTTTGTCCACAGTGCACAACATAATCAAAAAGTTTACAATTCATGGTACTGTACGGTAGCTATTCTCCCTGGATGTGACCGGTAGAGAAAAATTGATGAAATATACCAACACAGGATAGTCCGGATTGTGGATAAGCAGCCCCCATCAAGTTCCAAAGAAATTCAAGGTGTCCTGCAGGCTCAGGGTGCGTCAGTGTCAGTGTGAACGATCCTTCAATATTTGAATTAAATGAAATGATATGGCAGGAGACCCAGGAGGACTGTAATGCTGATACAGAGACCTAAAAAGGCTACACTGCAGTTTGCCAAAATGTACATGAGTAAGCCAAAAAATTTTCTGGGAAAGCGTCTTGTGGACAGATGAGACCAGTATAACGTTTTTAGTAGTGCAGGTCTAAATCCTATTGAACACCTGTGGAAAGATTTTAAAATTGCTGTTGGGAGGAGGCATCTCTCAAATATGAGAGACCTGGAGCAGTTTACAATAGAAGGGTGGTCAAAAATTCCAGTTGAGAGGTGTAAGAAGCTTGTTGATTGTAATAGGAAGTGATTGATTGTAGTTATTTATTCCAAAGGGTGTGCAACCAAATATTAAGTTGAAATAAAGGAAATAAACGTGTATAACAAAACGTGTAATTGCAATAATTTTCTGTAACAATTTCAAGTGTGCCAATACTTTCGGCCATGAATGTAGATTGTTACAATGGGGCCAATTCGTGAAGATTATCCTTGCGTATAACACCTTAAGAAGTTGCAGAATGTCTGCGCCACTCAAGTATGCAATAGCAATCTGCTGTTTATTGCATTTTTTTATGCTTTTCCCTTTTTTTATACATTTTCATCTGCAGATTTGATGCAGCATTTTTTATGCCTTTGTTAGTACAGAAACTATTTAATTCTGGACTTAAACACAGTTGGCATATTGTATTTATTTATTAAACTTTTCCATTGGAGTGGATGGGTGAACAAATGCACAAAAACGCACAGTTCCACAGCATCTTTAAATCAACTATAAGGAGGAGAATTTCCACAGGGGAAAAAAATGTTTACCCAACATGTGAGCATGCCCTCACAGCATTGTTGTCAGCCTAAATGCTATACTGGATATTTTATGAAATGACCTTTCTTACCTGGATTACCTAATTTCAACTCTACTCAGCCTAAACTGATTGTTGGATGTCAGGAGGAAGCTTTCACAATGAGTTCTTTCCATCATCTTCATGCTGATGGATCCATTCACATCTTGGGTCAATAGATGCATGTCATATCTTGTACCTCCAGGTGCTTATATTGTCTGCTGAGCAACATGTGTTTTCTATTGAAGGAAATGAGCTTTTTATGTAGTGTAAACATTCTGCTATAAATTTAGGTCATTTTGCTGACATTAAATCTTGCTTCCAGTGGTGGGGTCTTAATTGGCCTTGTTGTACAAGGTCTTATCTCCTAGGGCTAATTTGTCCTTTATTCCCTTCTATTGTAAGGATACAATCCTTCAGGGGCCTAATGATGACTAATGGTAGTGACATTTGCTAAGGGGTTACATCTGGACTAATGATGCAGAACATGAAAAGTACAAATTAATTAGTAATTATTACTAAGGGGCACTTGCATAGTCCTTTTTGTTTTTCCATGCCCTCTAATTTAATGTTATTATATCTAACAAGATTTTCTGCAAGTATATGCATAGGATTTTCTGGACCTTTAGCAGTATCCATAGTCTTGGGAATAGATAACAATAGATATTTTGAGCACAGAATATTTACTATACATCTTTGTGGCAGTAGACATGATATAAAGATAATATAATGTTTGTTTTTTTCTGTAATTTTGTCTTTTACTCCATCTAATTAGGTCATCGTGCAGTCTGTAAAGTACTCCCAGTATCCTTCAAAGATTTTCTTACAAGTTTTCACACTTAAGTATCTTACACAGTCGAACAATTTAGAGATTGTACCCTTTCTGCACTGTTGTCTGATCACCATGGTATGTAAGTTACACTCTCCCTATTATAGCCTTGGTTACAATACCTTCTCATGTTATCTTTTTCTTAAAAAAAAAAAAAATTGTAATCTTGCCGATATCGATGGGTTTGACCGAGACTATAATGTGTATGGCAATTTCACATGATTTGGAGGTGGAAATGGGCTCTTTTAACTGTTGGGCGGTTGTGCGGTTGCACCAAGGATGTCTGTCCTTGGATGATCGTGGGAGGTGTTTATTGGGCAAATCAGATTACAGACTGTCGATTGCTTTGTTCTCACGGAGTCACCGGCAGGGATCTCTGTAGGTAGCGTTCTCATTGAGAACACATGAGCTCTCCTTTGTGTGATGGCTGAGATGACTACCAGACGAACCTTTGGCTAAAGCATTATTTAATGTGTATAGCCGACTTTAGTGATGTGCACTAAAGACACTTGTGTTCTTGAAGCCATGAAGTATTCACACCCTTCATGGCTATTTGAAAGTGCAGTTGATAGAGACAGTATTTATTGGTTATTTTCCATGGTTGGGGGCAATGCAGCATGATTCCACTGAATTATATTGTTCTAACGCATGCATTTTTTCCTAATTGGAAACATGTAACTTCCAACCTAAACATCCAGATATGAATCTTCCATGTAGCCCTAGCCCTAGGCAGTGACAGGAAGTAGTCTGCTGGCATCCTGTCTGGGAGGATAATAGGTTTTTCACACCCCTCTGGTCCATGTAGCAGATGATAAATGAATGCTACACTTTTATGTTTTGTATTTTTTGTGCTAGGATTGATGTACCCCAGTCTATTAAGGTAGTACAGCGTGTCTTATTCTTCAGCATGGCCAAACCTTTTAAGGAATAAGATGCCTTTTTCTGTGCCACTCCAGGTTTCACTTGGTATTGTTTCCTGACACTCTTCTAAAGTGTGTTTCTTGAGGGCTTTAGTAGGAACTGGCCTGTAACTTTGATTAAAGACAAACTGTAAATATGTATTTGCTTTTGACCTAAATGCTGCTATTCCCCGGAACCTGGCACTGGTTTTATTTTGTTCTTGTGCATATTCAATACTCCTAAAGATGCCCATAGAGCAACGTCCCCTTAGAAGACAAGCTAGGTATGTATACAAGGCACAAAAAAGAAGAGAGCGACAAATCACAGGATTTCAAAGGCATTGGAACCAAAAAAGTATAAAAAAAACTGTTTTGAAACTAGCACAGTCACATTTAGACCAGGGTAAAACAATTACATATTTATATTCATTTTAGGCTGAAGCTTCAAGTGACTTTGGAAGAGAGGCATTTTGCATGACCAAAGATTGGCATGTACAGTGCCTTGCGAAAGTATTCGGCTCCCAGGAACTTTTCAACCTTTTCCCACATATCATGCTTCAAACATAAAGATACCAAATGTAAATTTTTGGTGAAGAATCAACAAGTGGAACACAATTGTGAAGTTGAACGAAATTTATTAGTTATTTTAAATTTTTGTGGAAATTCAAACACTGAAAAGTGGGGCGTGCAATATTATTCGGCCCCTTTAACTTAATACTTTGTTGCGCCACCTTTTGCTGCGATTGCAGCTGCAAGTCGCTTGGGGTATGTCTCTATCAGTTTTGTACATCGAGAGACTGAAATTCTTGCCCATTCTTCCTTGGCAAACAGCTCGAGCTCAGTGAGGTTTGAAGGAGATCGTTTGTGAACAGCAGTTTTCAGCTCTTTCCACAGATTCTCGATTGGATTGAGGTCTGAACTTTGACTTGGCCATTCTAAAACCTTGATATGTTTATTTGTGAACCATTCCATTGTCGATTTTGTTTTATGTTTGGGATCATTGTCTTGTTGGAAGACAAATCTCCGTTCCAGTCTCAGGTCTTTTGCAGACTCCAACAGGTTTTCTTCAAGAATGGTCCTGTATTTGGCGCCATCTATCTTCCCATCAATTTTAACCATCTTCCTTGTCCCTGCTGAAGAAAAGGAAGCCCAAACCATGATGCTGCCACCACCATGTTTGACAGTGGGAATGGTGTGTTCAGGGTGATGAGTTGTGTTGCCTTTACGCTAAACATATCGTTTAGCATTGTTGTCAAAAAGTTCGATTTTGGTTTCATCTGACCAGAGCACCTTATCCACCTGTTTGGTGTGTCTCCCAGGTGGCTTGTTGCAAACTTTAAACAACACTTTTTATGGATATCTTTGAGAAATGGCTTTCTTTTTGCCACTCTTCCATAAAGGCCAGATTTTGCAGTGTACGACTGATTGTTCCTATGGACAGACTGTCTCACCTCAGCTGTAGATCTCTGCAGTTCATCCAGAGTGATCATGGGCCTCTTGGCTGCATCTCTGATCAGGCTTTTCCTTGTTGGAAATGAAAGTTTAGAGGGATGGCCGGGTCTTGGTAGATTTGCAGTGGTATGATACTCCTTCCATTTCAATATGATCGCTTGCACAGTGCTCCTTGGGATGTTTAAAGTTTTCAAAATCATTTTGTATCCAAATCCGGCTTTAAACTTTTCAACAACAGTATCATGGACCTGCCTGTTGTGTTCCTTGGTCTTCATGATGCTCTCTGTGCTTCAAACAGAACCCTGAGACTATCACAGAGCAGGTGCATTTATACGGAGACTTGATTACACACAGGTGGATTATATTTATCATCATTAGGCATTTAGGACAACATTGGATCATTCAGAGATCCACAATGAATTTCTGGAGTGAGTTTGCTGCACTGAAAGTAAAGGGGCCGAATAATATTGCACGCCCCATTTTTCAGTTTTTGAATTTCCACAAAAAATTTTAAAATAACCAATAAATTTCATTCAACTTCACAATTGTGTTCCACTTGTTGTTGATTCTTCACCAAAAATTTACATTTGGTATCTTTATGTTTGAAGCATGATATGTGGGAAAGGATGAAAAGTTCCAGAGGGCCAAATACTTTCGCAAGGCACTGTATATATTGCAGTGCAGTGGAAGTGCATGGAGTACCCCAAGGGTACTGCGACAAGTTGCAAAACTTCCAGCATGGTTGGACTTTTTGCAACTTGCTTGCTTGCAGGACCCTTGGGATTGCAGTACAACCCTATTCACTTCTGTTGGGCTGCGATATAACAATAACACATAGTGATCTGTGTGGTGGCCAAAGTCGCTGTGTAGCCCCAGCTTTAAGTACACGATTGCTTATAAATCTCATTAAAGTTGCACGTAAATGTTACTTGCTGAGCTTAATGTCATAACTGTTGTGCCACAAAATGATTGGACAAAGAGTATCTTATTGAACTATCACTCTTTACAAAGTTATTCAAGGTAAAATGTGCCAAGAAGCAGTGATACTTTTTTATTCCTTTACATTTTTTTAAACTTCTTACTAGTTGTAGATCCTTTCTTATTCCATTTGGTATTGATGGTATTTAAAATGTTTATTACAGCCTTAGAATTAGGGAAGAGTGAGATGACTGCATATCTTGGACGAGGATCGCAATGCAATGCTCGGACTGGCTGTCGGCTCTCCTGACCCAAGCGTGACAGCATGTATTTCTATGTAGCTGTCACATTTCGGGAGAGCCGACAGCCAGTCTGAGCATTGCGTTTGGATTCTCAACTGAGTTATACTGCCGTCTGACTCTTCCCTAAGACCAAGTCTTCCATCTTGCTCATGCCATTGCCATCCCAGTGCAATCAGTAGAATGTGCTCTGTGAATGGGTCAAGCACAGGTCACATTTTGACAGCCCCGCTGCTGGTGAATCTTATAAATGGTGCTTGTTTCTTGTGATGGTGCCCTGATGTCATTGACAGGCAATGTGGGCTCCACTAAAGCCTTGGTCTATTTCTCATATTATTCCTGCTTGTTAAAGGAGCACTTCTGGTGACAGATCTGTTTCCTGGAATTGCTTATCACATAGTTTTCTAACAGTCATTTGAAGTGGTTCCAAGATGGAACTTAACCTTTACATTATTATATTCATCTGTGAATGGTTGTGGCTAGATGCAGCTCTTCTATAATATGTCATTCTTTTTAATGAACTTGTGATATCTCTGTCTACAAAATTTGAAAATAAAACTGAGAATTTAAATTTTGAACTTTCAAAGGGAACATGTCAGAATTTTTTTTTTTTACCCCCCAAACCACCACCTTTACCTGATTGATTCTAGTTTCCAAATGTATCCTTTCATGCCCAAGTAGATTCCTCAGAATGATAAAAAGAATTTTGTCCCATATGCTATTAAGCTATTTGCAGTCAAAGAGGTGGAGACTGTTCCAAAAGAGTCAATACGCCAACCTCTTAACTCTGCCCAATGTGTCTTAACTGATGTCCCTAAGGACATGGAACATCTACATTAGGCCAGTAAGGCTATGTGCACACGTTGCAGATTCTCCTTCGGATTTTTCTGCACTAAAAACCGCAGATCTTGGCAGAAAACGCTGGTGCGGTTTTTGGTGCGTTTTTGGTGCGTTTTTTGATGCGGTTTTTAGTGCGGTTTTTAATGCGTTTTTCCCTGCAGATTGTCTGTGTTTTTGACACAAATAAAGCTTGAACTGCAGTGGGAAAAAAAAACAAACACATGATGTAATTTCCTTGTCCAACCCCTTCTTCTTTCATCCTCCATTTCTCTATCCCCCATGATGGCACCACGGAGAGAGGGGTCCGCCCCCAGAGACAGGAAACCTACAGGTGAAAAAGGGCGTACCTCTCTCCCACATCAGTTGGTTTCCTGTCCCTGACGGGGAACCTACAGCACGTACCTGAAGAACCAGGGGCTGATCCAGTTCGGTTCCTGGCAGGGGGCGCCCTGTCACGGCTGGGTGGAGCGGTTTTTTCTCCCCCCTTTTTTCTCCTTCCCTGAAGCACCACCGCTGGGGTCGGCGGACCTGAAGGGTGAGTGAGTAGGGGGAGGCAGTGAAGAGGATTAAGCCTGCCTTCCCCAAAGAAAAAAAAAAGGGGAGGAAGGAGGCTGGTGACGGCGGTCACCGAGATAGCCTCCGTACCGCTGCTCTGCGGCGCATGGGGGCAGCGGCGGCTACCAGCCCATGGGGTCCCAGACAAGAGGCCGTATGGACGGGAGGCCGGACGTGGGACCGATGAAACGCCGGCGCCATCGCCGCCGGGACAGGTGTGCGGGCGGGCGCCGGCAGGACTACCGAGGAATAATCCTCCCCGGAGAGATACCGCGCACTGGGGGAACGGTGGCGGCGGCCACCAACAGGCTTACCTACACAAACAGCAACGGCTGCGGCGGCACGTCTGACACCCCGGGAGCCGGTGACCAGCATGGCTGGCGGCAAGGTAATGCGCAGGCGCGGCGGGAGCACTTCCGGGTCAATGCCGGGGCACCTAAGAACCGGAAGTTAGGCACTATAAGCGGGGAATTTAAACAGCTGAGCAGCCTGGAATCGCTGCTCAGCTACCTTCACTAACAGTGCGGGACCATGAGCGACCAGGAGCAGCAGGATGCTCAGGAGGTTATACAATTATCTCCTGAGCAAACGCAGGCACAGCGGCACCAGCGCACACAACATCAGCGCAAGGGTGCTTCCTCTCAGCAGCGCAGCAGCAGTGGATGCTCAGGGTCACAACGCAGCCGAGCTTCTGCGAAAACCACGCGGCCTGTGACGAAACCAGCGGTGGATATAGTTCCCAGGCCCGAGACGGTATCTCTTGTTCACTGGAGGGTGAGTGATCTACGTGAAAGTCCTGAGTTTAATACAGGGTCACTCTTTTCTTCTAGGGAAGGAAATGTGTAACCAAATCAAAGCACAGGGTATGTGCTATATGCCCGGAAGAGTTACCTTCCTCATGGGAGAAAAAGCTATGCAGTAATTGCATAGAAAAAACAATTCAGGAAGAATCCCCGGCGTTTGCCTCAAACTTAAAATCATTAATAAGGAACCAGGTGGAAAGCGCCCTTAAGGGCGTTAAGACCTCAAAGAAAAACCGTAAATTAAGCCACAGGTCCCCTGAATCCAGTATGGACGAGTCGGAAAGTGAAATATCCGATTCTAGTGATTCATCAGCTTCCGAATCCTCTTCGCTATCTTCAGAAGGGGGACGCAGTTGCTTCCCTATCGAAGAAACAGACACCCTCGTGAAAGCCGTCAGGGCAACAATGGGTCTGGTAGACGAACGCCCTAAAAAAACAGCGCAGGATATAATGTTCAGTGGTCTGGAACAAAAGAGAAGGAGAGCGTTCCCAATAAATGAAAAGATTCACTCCCTAATTAAAAGAGAATGGAAGAAACCAGACAAAAAAGTTCTTTTAACCCCTAAAAGAAAATACCCCTTCGACGACCCAGCCTGCTCATCCTGGAGTAAGGTGCCAAAATTGGATGTGGCCATAGCAAAGGCCTCTAAAAAATTCGCCCTGCCATTCGAAGACATGGGTACCTTAAAGGACCCGATGGACAAAAAAGCCGAGACTTTCTTAAAAAACTCCTGGGAAGCAGCAGGAGGCGGATTAAAACCGGCCATTGCAGCCACTTGTACCGCTCGTGCTTTAATGGTATGGCTCGAGCACTTAGATTCCCAATTAAAAGAAAAGGTCTCAAGAGACACAATTCAAAAGTCAGTATCCGTTATGAAAGGTGCGGCAGCTTTTCTGGCCGACGCATCAGTAGATTCAGCCAGACTGGCGGCTAGGTCAGCTTCCTTTTCAAACGCCGCAAGACGTGCCCTGTGGCTAAAATGCTGGCCAGGGGATTTGCAAACTAAAACCAAATTGTGCTCAATACCATGTGAAGGCGAGTTCTTATTCGGGTCAACATTGGATGACATCCTAGACAAAGCCGGGGATAAGAAAAAATCTTTTCCCGGGTTCCCCAATCAGTCCTACAGGCGTCCTTTTCGGAGCAGAAAGTTCATGCGGAGGAGACCCCCAAAAGGGAACAAAGATGGCTGGGAGGACAGAAGAAATAAGAACAAAGGCTTCATTTTCAACAAGCCCCCCGCCGACAATAAAAAATCACAATGAAGGTATTCCCCGGGTTGGAGGAAGATTGGCCTGTTTTCTTCCAGCCTGGGAAAAAATTTCAAACAGTACCTGGATACTAAACATAATAAGAGAAGGTTTCAAACTGAAATTCCACACCCCTCCCGGCAATTCCTTCATGATAACGCCTCAGAGACAATCACACGAACAGTCAGCTCTTCAGGAAGAGATTCTGAACTTAATTCAGAAGGGAATGTTACAAGAAGTTCCCAACCAGGAAAAAGGCATGGGCTTCTACTCTCCCCTCTTCCTCCGCAAGAAGCCGGACGGGTCGCACAGGGCAATCATAAATCTCAAAAGACTAAACAATTTCCTCGAGATCCAACATTTCAAAATGGAGACAATAAAATCTTGTGTAAAGATGCTCTTTCCCTTGTGCTTCATGACTGTTCTAGATTTACGAGACGCGTATTACCATGTGCCTATCCACAGCAACCATCAAAAATACCTCAGACTGGCAGTGACTATCCAGGGGGAAGTAAAACACTACCAGTTCAGGGCTCTCCCATTCGGGTTAGCCATCGCACCACGGGTGTTCACAAAAATAATGACAGAGGTAATGGCCCACATATGGGAACAGAATGTTCTAATAGTTCCCTATCTGGACGATCTCTTGGTGGTAGGAACTTCATCCCAACATTGCAAACAACAGTTGGAGATGGTCATGGCTTCACTGACGAGTCTAGGTTGGCTACTGAACATACCCAAATCCAGAATAGTGCCAACCCAAGTACAGGAGTACTTGGGGATAGTCCTAGATTCGACCATGCAGAAATGCTATCTTCCACAGGGGAAGATCCAAAAAATTATACAGATAGTGTTACAGATGACAACATCCCCGGTCACTACTCTAAGAAAAGCGATGTCCCTGTTGGGATCTATGACCGCCTGTATCCCGGCAGTACAGTGGGAACAATGTCACACCCGGGACCTGCAATGGGAAACATTAGATTCAAGCGTGTCTCTGCGTGGAAATTTAGACGGGCGATTAAGTATCTCGTCAAACACGATACACTCCCTACTATGGTGGGCAGACCCAGTGAATTTAACCAAAGGGGTTCCTTGGGCACTACCGACGGGAAAAATCCTAACAGACGCAAGCCCCTGGGGGTGGGGAGCACACATAGACGATCAAGTGGCGCAGGGGAATTGGAGCCAAAATCAACAACTAGCTTCTTCAAACATGAAAGAACTGTTAGCGGTAAAACTGGCCCTAACACACTTTCTAAATCTCATTTGCTCCCATCACGTAAAAGTCTTTTCAGACAACCAAGTAGTGGTAGCATATCTAAACCACCAAAGGGGCACCAGGTCTCGGGCATTAATGGGGGTGACCCAATCCATATTCCACATAGCAGAACACAATCTAAAATCCCTGACAGCTCTCCACATACAAGGTTCAAAAAACCGAGCTGCGGATTTCTTAAGCAGGACATGCTTAAAACAAGGGGAGTGGGAGCTAAAACAATCAGTGTTCAACCAGATCATAAAACGTTGGGGGCGTCCAGAAATAGACTTGTTTGCGAACAGTCAAAATCAGAAAGTAGAGACATTCTGCTCAATCGATCCCCGGGGGGGCCCAGTAGCGTTAGACGCCTTCACAATTCCCTGGAACTATCATCTCGCTTACGCGTTTCCCCCAATATCCCTCATTCCCTTAGTACTGAGGAAGATTTGGGAGGAGGGAGCAACAGTGATAGTAATAGCTCCATTCTGGCCACGCAGAATATGGTTTTCGTGGCTAAGAAAAATGTCCATATCCAGCCCTTGGGTCCTACCGGTCACTCCAAACCTGTTATCCCAGGGACCAGTTTTCCACCCCAATGTAAAGAGCCTACACATGACAGCTTGGCTTTTGAAAGGAAGCTACTAAGCGATAAGGAATTCTCCCCCAATCTAGTATCCACTCTACTGCAGAGTAGGAAACTTGTAACCACCAAAATATATGGGAAAGTGTGGAAAAAATTCATGTCAGTATCCGGCGCAGACCCAACAGGGGATATCCCAATACAAAAAATCCTTGAATTCCTGCAAAAGGGACTAGAAAAAGGTCTAGCTACAAACACTCTAAAGGTCCAAGTAACAGCCTTGGGGGTTTGTACAACCATGATCTAGCCAGAAATCGCTGGATCATGAGGTTCATTAGAGCTTCAAGTAGGTCCAGGCCTATTCTCCATACCTCTCCTCCCTGGGATCTAAACCTTGTTCTAAACGCTCTAACCAAACCTCCCTTCGAGCCCTTGGTAGACGCTTCTTTAAAAATTGTGTCTCTAAAAACCACACTCCTGGTAGCCTTAACCTCGGCCCGTCGTGTTAGCGATATACAAGCGCTGTCTGCATGCCCACCCTTTACTCAGATTCTCGAAGATAGAGTCATCCTTAAGACTGACCCAGCTTACCTCCCTAAAATGTCATCGCAATTTCATAGGACCCAAGAGATCTCTTTGCCCTCCTTTTGTCCCAGCCCCAAAAATGAGGGGGAAAAACACTGCATACCCTAGATGTAAAAAGGAGTCTGGTCCAATATCTGTTAGCCACTAGGGAGTGCAGGAAGGACAGGGCTCTGTTTGTCTGCTTCCAGGGTCCACGGAAGGGACAGAAAGCATCGAAAGCCATGCTGGCGAGGTGGATAAGGGACGCCATCACTCTATCCTACTCATCCTGTGGGGCGACCATTCCGGAGAATATTAAAGCCCATTCAACCAGAGCAGTGGCGTCATCCTGGGCGGAGAGAGCTGGCGCATCAATACAACAGATATGTAGAGCGGCCACTTGGTCTTCCCAGTCTACATTTTTCAAACATTACCGCTTAGACTTGACCTCCTCAGATCTCACCTTTGGGCGAAGGGTTCTAGAGGCAGTGGTCCCTCCCTAAGAGTTACAATCTATGCAAATCTCTCGGTGGTGCCATCATGGGGGATAGAGAAAATCATAGTTACTTACCGATAACGGTATTTCTCTGATCCCATGATGGCACCCGTATATTCCCTCCCTTTTCACACACAGGTGTGCACATTATAATGTATTAGTCATTAGCTGAGTCACGGTGCCTCTGTTAAGTTAAATTGGTTAAGTTTTAATTTGTGTAAATGTTGAGTTGCAGCTGAAGTTCTGTATAAAGGCTCTGTAAACCAACTGATGTGGGAGAGAGGTACGCCCTTTTTCACCTGTAGGTTTCCTGTCCCTGGGGGCGGACCCCTCTCTCCGTGGTGCCATCATGGGATCAGAGAAATACCGTTATCGGTAAGTAACTACGATTTTTGTGAAAACATCAAAATGAGATGCGCCAATTCCGGCACTTAACCCCTCTCTTCCCACTCCCGTGTAGCGGTGGGATATGGGGTAATGAGGGGTTAATGCCACCTTGCTATTGTAAGGTGGCATTAAGCCCGGTTAATAATGGAGAGGCGTCAATAAGACGCCTATCCATTATTAATCCTATTAAAAGGTTAAAAAAATATATAGGGGGACCCAAAAAAAAAATTGCGTAGGGTCCCCCTATATTTTTAGGCCAGAAAGGCTAGGCAGACAGCTGTGGGCCAATATTTGTGGCCTGGGAAGGGGTTAAAATACCCATGGCTGTTCCCAGGCCTTGAATATTAAGCCCACAGCTGTCTGCGTAGCCTTTCTGGCTCTCAAATATAGGGAGAGCCCCCCCAAAAAAACGTGTTGGGGTCCCCCTTTATTTTTAGGCCAGAAAGGCTACGCAGACAGCTGTGGGCTTATATTCATAGCCTAGGAAAGGGGCCATGGATATTTGCCCCCCCTGGCTACAAATAGAAGCCCGCAGCCGCCCCAGAAAAGGCGCATCTAAAAGATGTGCCAATTCTGGCCCACAGCCGCCCCAGAAAAGGCGCATCTAAAAGATGTGCTAATTCCGGCACTTAGCCCCTCTCTTCCCACTCCCGTGTAGCGGTGGGATATGGGGTAATGAGGGGTTCATGCCACCTTGCTATTGTAAAGTGGCATTAAGCCCGGTTAATAATGGAGAGGCGTCAATCAGACGCCTATCCATTATTAATCCTATTAAAGGGTTAAAAAAACACAGACACTAGAAAAAAATATTTTAATGAAATAAAGACACCCACTTTTTGACAAACCCTTTATTATACGCTCAATCCATCTGAAGACCCTCGACCTGAAAAAAGAAATAAAAAAACAAACCAAATTCATACTTCCTGGCCCTGCCCGCAGAAATCCAACGAGGGTCCCACGACGATCTGCCATGGAGAGCAGACACATCCGGAGATGTGTCTGCTCTCCATGGCTGCAGCAACACACTGACAGGAGCTCCGGCTCCTGTCAGTGTGTAACTGCGCATGCGCGAGAGTTTACCGGCGTTCATTGACCCCGGTACTCTCGCTTTACGGCAGTGCTGCGTGGGAAAGTTCACACGCAGCTCTAATGCCGTAAATAGAGACGCCGGAGCCACTGAACTCCGGTAAAGTATGCGATACACTGCTAGGAGCTTCGCTCCTGGTAGTGTATCGTCGGAGAGCAAGCGATCGGCGTGGGACACTCGTTATTGGATTCTGTGGACAGGGAGTATGGATTTGGTTTATTTCTTTTGGACTTTTTCCCTAGGGGACCGAGGGCTTCGCGTACCAGTGTGCTGTATGGTGAGTATATACTCTATGTTATATGTAATGTCTGTCATGTATGTTACGTTTATTGTATGTGTATTGTATGTATATGTGTTTTACTGACAATTGTGCTAAGTCGCCGGACACAGGGACAACTATCCCATCCTAATATCGGATGGGAGTAGTAATCCCATACGGCGACTTAGCACAATTGGGTGGCACTATCGTCGCGTGGGGACACACACACACACAGAGAGACGCACACACACACAGACTTCACACACATACACACACATTCACATACATGTCCCCATGCTGACGGTCACACTCCGCCCACGCACTTCCTCCCCTTTCCCCGCACTTCCTGCTGCAGCGGTTTCTACACCAAAACCGCAGAAAACCCGCAGATATTTTTTCTTCTGCGGGTTTTACTGCGGGTTTGACGCTCACAGTGGAGGTCTATGGGTGCAGAACCGCTGCAGTTCCGCACAAAGAAGTGACATGCTGCGGAATGTAAACCGCTGCGTTTCTGCGCGGTTTTTCCCGCAGCATGTGCACAGCGGTTTGCGGTTTCCATAGGTTTACATGTTACTGTAAACGCAATGGAAACTGCAGCGGACCCGCAGCGGCAAAATCGCTGCGGTTCCGCGGTAAAAACGGCAACGTGTGAACATGGCCTAAAACTCTGCTTCACATGCACTTGGGAACTTTTGTGTTCCAGATTGGGTGGGAATAGGGGATAGACATCTTAAATTCTCTTGAAAAAGTTTCCACCTCTTTGACTGCAAAAAACTTAATAACAAGTATTGGGATATGTTCTAATGTTGCATTACACTACACACATTTTTGTTGAGCTTTTGCTTGCGTTTTAAACATATTCACTGGAATGGGTGAAAAGTGGTGCAAAAAACGCTGAAAGAAAGGTGTTGGCAAAAAAGCTCAAGGGCTAAAAATCCATGCAGGAAAAAAAAAACATTTGTGTATATGAGATTTCCGAACTCTCATTGATTGATTATGCTGGTACTATAAAAAGCTCCAAATGTTCTATGTAAAAAATGCATCACAAACACCACGTGTGAACATACCCTTAGGGTATGTGCACATGTCAGAATTTCTTGCAGAAATTTTCCTGACAAAAACCGGACATTTCTGCCAGAAAACCGCATGTTTTCATGCCTTTTTGATGCGTTTTTTGTTGCTTTTTTGTGCGTTTTTTTCCAAACGCATAGAATTGCGGGAAAAACGCGGAAAATCCGCAAAATTAATGAACATGCTGCTTTTTTTTACCGCGATGCGTTTTTATCGCGGAAAAAAACGCACCATATGCAGAATACATTCTAAATGATAGGATGCATAATGTATGCATTTTTACTGAGTTTTTATAGCGTTTTTATCGCGAAAAACGCGAAAACAACGTGAAAAAACCTGAACGTGTGCACATACCCTTAGGGTTCATTTTTTATCACAATGAAGTATCTTCTTGGACTACAATGGACCCTTTTGGAAAGTACAACAGGAGCATAGTCAATCACTAGTGATGCCTTGGGGGAGCAAAAGTGGTCTAACAAGCAGGGCTATGGAGGTGGAGTCGGAGTTAGTTTTGGTCGGAGTCGGTAGAAATGTACCGACTCCGACTCCAGCTTTAAAAAAAAATGTATTAATATTTCATAATTGAACTTTCATATGAATTTTATAAATGTTACTCAAAATATATATGTTCTATCAAACTATGAACAACAGTGATAAGCAGTTTAGCTGGAGATAGAGACATTTCTTTCTTACTTCTTGTGTGTCACTGTTCTCCACTGCCCTTATCTAATCTTATACTTGGTTAACCTCATGGTGCCCCAACCCCCCTACTTACAATGTATGAAACTGAAAGTGAAAATGTGTTGCAAATTCTTAGTAGTAAAGCTCCTCCTCTAGACTAGATGTTTACTAGGTGTGCGTCTTCTAAGCATCTCACAGCTGCTACTCAGAAGAGGAAGACTGTAAGAAGTATTATCCTTTCAACAAACTTTGCATCAGTTAACTGTGAGTACATGAGGAATAACAGTATTACTGACCACTATATCAGTTGTACGACCTGGCAATAATTTTGTACACAATTTAGGAAAAACAATTGTCATTTGGATTGTGAATGCGGAATTAAAATCCTGAGAATGTCAAAGAAGCATCTCATTAAATCAGCTGTATTTGAACATTTCACCATCACTCAAGATAGAAAACATTATATCTGTCAGTGTATGACAAATGATCCAGACGAAAACAAATGCTGTGAAGCCAAGATCAGTGCATATTCAGGCAAAGATAAAAATGCTCCTACCAGAGCTTCTAATCTAAAGAGACATTTATGAAGGAGTCGGAACCTGATAAAATCCAGGAGTCGGAGTCGCAACTGTGGCTTACCGACTCCACAGCCCTGCTAACAAGTTAAGATTAAAATGATATAAAAGCCCCATGTTTTCTATCTGGCTGGTTATCACTCCACAGGAATGTAGACGAAGAACGATCTTGGTCAGTGAAAGGGTATGTGCACACGTTGCGGATTTCTTGCAGAAAATTCCTGAAGAAAACCGGAAATTTTCTGCAAGAAATCCGCATTTTTTTTTTGCGTTTTTTTTCCGTTTTTTTCGCGTTTTTTTAGCATTCTGCAAGCGTAATTAGCTTGCAGAATGCTAAAGTTTTCCAAGCGATCTGTAGCATCGCTTGGAAAACTGACTGACAGGTTGGTCACACTTGTCAAACATAGCGTTTGACAAGTGTGACCAACTTTTTACTATAGATGCAGCTTATGCAGCATCTATAGTAAAAGATAGAATGTTTAAAAATAATAAAAAAAATAAAAAAAATGCTTATACTCACCCAGACATCTCCTCAGCGGCCGTCCGGCTCCTCTTCTAGCTGGTCTGTGCGCACAGGACCTCCCGTGACGTCACGGTCACGTGAGCGGTCACATGACCGCTCACGACCAATCACAGGACAGTGACGTCATTCGGCGAGGTCCTTCAGCGCACACCAGCTACAGGAACCGAACGGCAGCGTGCGAGGAGGCGGGAATACATCGAGGGTGAGTATAGGACTGTTTATTATTTTATTTCTTATTTTTTGACCACTTATATGGTGCCCAGTGCGTGGAGGAGAGTCTCCTCTCCTCCACCCTGGGTACCAACCGCATATAATCTGCTTACTTCCCGCATGGTGTGCACAGCCCCGTGCGGGAAGTAAGCAGATCAATGGACCCCTAGGTGTGCGGAATCCCTGCAATTCCGCATTTTTAATGAACATGTTGCTTTTTTTTCCGCTATGCGATTTTTTCGCGGAAAAAATCGCAACATTTGCACAAAAAATGCGGAATACCCTGTAAATAATAGGAGGCTTATGTAAGCGTTTTTTTTCGCGTTTTTATCACGTTTTTATAGCGAAAAAACGCGAAAAAAACGCTAACAATCCTGAACGTGTGCACATGGCCTCACTGTTCTCCACTGCCCTTATCTAATCTTATACTTGGTTAACCTCATGGTGCCCCAACCCCCCTACTTACAATGTATGAAACTGAAAGTGAAAATGTGTTGCAAATTCTTAGTAGTAAAGCTCCTCCTCTAGACTAGATGTTTACTAGGTGTGCGTCTTCTAAGCATCTCACAGCTGCTACTCAGAAGAGGAAGACTGTAAGAAGTATTATCCTTTCAACAAACTTTGCATCAGTTAACTGTGAGTACATGAGGAATAACAGTATTACTGACCACTATATCAGTTGTACGACCTGGCAATAATTTTGTACACAATTTAGGAAAAACAATTGTCATTTGGATTGTGAATGCGGAATTAAAAACCTGAGAATGTCAAAGAAGCATCTCATTAAATCAGCTGTATTTGAACATTTCACCATCACTCAAGATAGAAAACATTATATCTGTCAGTGTATGACAAATGATCCAGACGAAAACAAATGCTGTGAAGCCAAGATCAGTGCATATTCAGGCAAAGATAAAAATGCTCCTACCAGAGCTTCTAATCTAAAGAGACATTTATGAAGGAGTCGGAACCTGATAAAATCCAGGAGTCGGAGTCGCAACTGTGGCTTACCGACTCCACAGCCCTGCTAACAAGTTAAGATTAAAATGATATAAAAATACATTTACATTTGTATTTGCATGCAAATACACAGATTACACAGTAGTATACAGTAGATGATCCCTATGCGTTATTACATTAAACAAAAACAGTCCATAATGCAAAGTTCAAAACAGGATAGACACTCTCCGATCCTGGCTGTTTTTCTTTCTTTCCATTATTTCATGATTTTCACGTAGAAGCCCCATGTTTTCTATCTGGCTGGTTATCACTCCACAGGAATGTAGACGAAGAACGATCTTGGTCAGTGAACGCACATTACTATAGGGGTGAGAAAGATGATTGATCTGTGTACAGAAATCCGCACCTAGTCACATGTAACACTGGGCAAACACAAAGCCTCACAAATAAGATTAAATGTAGTAAGTTTGATGTTGACTCATTACTTGTATAAGCAGAAGGAACATCTATTATTATCCATCGTAAATGCACTTCATGTAGTCATCTCTGTGTAACTTCACTGCGGCTACGTGTGCCTCTGATCGTAATAAAAAGGTGGGAAGGAAAACCCCGCAGAGGATATCTGGGCTTTAGTGCCTTTTTAAGATGTATAGTGGTGAAATCCTGTGGCCACTAGGACTGTGATGGATATTTATAATTATGCTTTAGGAAAAAATAAATCTGCAGATTTGGTCACAAATTTGCTATTATTTCCAAATGAATTCGCAACACTTCCAAATCAGAAACCTGGTGTGTACAGGAGTGAACTACGAGCAGCCATCTCTATATATAACAAATAATATATTTAATATCTACATGCATTAGCACTACAGAATGCAACTTTATTTGTTTGCTGTGCATAGAGATGGCTGCTCCTACTTCGCTCCTGTACACACCAGTTTTCTGATTTGGAAGTGCCAGTCAGTTATTTGTACATTGGCCCTCTGTCCGAGCACTCCGCCCTCCAGCCTGTGGCGGTTTTAATAGCAGCAGGATCCTACCTACCCATAAATTCAGGCTGTAGCCTAAGATAGGTATCCACACTAGGTACGTAGGCTCCCAGCAAAACCAGAGATCACCTTATTGTTGGCTGCTGGGCATGCATGAATTGGTCAAATTATCTGCTACGTATCTCCATTTTCTCGGTCCCCCATGACAGCACTACGGAGAGAGGGGATCCGCCCTTCAGGGACAGGAAACCTACAGATAAAAGGGCGGTACCTCTTCCTCGCATCAGTTGGTTTCCTGTCCCTGACGGAGAACCTCTTTTCGGCAGTACCTGACACAAAGACGCCGTTTCCAAAGGACCGGGACCGGACAGTCGGGTTCCGGCAGCGAGGAGGCTCCTGCCGCGGCTCGTCCGGCACCCGAAGCCGCCACCGCTGGAACCGACGGGTTCTTCAGGGTGTGCGGGGGAGAGGCCGCCGCCAGACTCCGAGGGAAGAAGGGGCGCTGGTCACCCGGAGCTCCGGTGCCGGCTGCTGCACGCTCCGGGTGAAGAAAGATGTCCGCCGCTCCGGAAAAAAATGGCCCCATGGGACTTAAATCTAGTACTCTCGGCATTATCTGGTCCTCCGTTTGAACCAATAGACATGATTCCCATTAAAATACTATCTCTTAAGACCATTCTTCTAGTAGCCTTAACATCTGCGCGCAGGATAAGTGACATTCAAGCCCTGTCCTCTAACTCCCCCTTTACAAAAATCATGGATAGAGTCACTCTAAAACCTGACCCGGCCTATTTGCCAACAGTGGCGACAAAATTCCATAGGTCACAGGAAATATCCCTGCCGTCCTTCTGCCCGAACCCTAGAAATGAGAAAGAGCAGAACTTCCATAATCTAGACGTCAGAAGATGCCTAGATTCCACCAGGGAGTATAGGAAGGAAGGCTCTTTGTTTGTCTGTTTTCAGGGTCCCAGAAAAGGATTCCGGGCATCTAAAGGTACCTTGGCAAGGTGGATAAAAGAGGCAATAGCGTTGGCATATTCATCCACGGGGAATGCGATCCCGGACGGTATAAGAGCGCATTCCACAAGAGCAGTAGCTACCTCATGGGCTGAGAGGTCAGAGGTATCAATAGAACAGATCTGTAAGGCGGCCACCTGGTCATCACCGTCAACCTTTTTTAGGCACTATAGATTAAATCTAGCCTCTGTGTCTGACCTGACCTTCGGTCGTAGGGTTCTTGAGGCGGTGGTCCCTCCCTAAGCTTAGTCTCTGCAATTCTCTCCGTAGTGCTGTCATGGGGGACCGAGAAAGTCATAGTTACTCACCGATAACGGTGTTTCTCGGAGCCCATGACAGCACTCGCTTATTCCCTCCCATCACGAGTGCGGTGAACACCTTTAATTACATATGATTTATATAGTTATATATTATAATTTAGGCACGGGGTTCCTTTTTTTAAGAAATGTTATAATATGGTATTTTCTCTGTTGTAAACTAACCTGGAGGTCCTCCGATGCTCTGTAAACCAACTGATGCGAGGGAGAGGTACCGCCCTTTTATCTGTAGGTTTCCTGTCCCTGAAGGGCGGATCCCCTCTCTCCGTAGTGCTGTCATGGGCTCCGAGAAACACCGTTATCGGTGAGTAACTATGACTTTTTCTTAGTATTTAGAGCTGGGGTCCCCAACCTGTTGCTCGGGAGCCACATGTGGCTCACGATCCCATCAATTGTGGCTCGCGGCTGTCTGCCAGCTTGGTGCATTAGCTCCAGGTCTAGCAAACAGGTATGAAGAGCACATCTCAAAATGGTGAACTTTGTGAGCATCCTTCCACAGAAGAGCAGACCTGGATGCACATATACTGGTCTTGGGGGTTTAGAGAAAATTTAGAGATGGTGTGCTGCAGACAGGATGATCCTATTGGTCAAAGGAGATGCTTGAAGCTGGATGTGACATCGTGCTGGGAGTGCTTAATGGGAGGGTGCTGATCACAGGTATTGTGTGAACCCCTGGATCTTGGTATACTACTTTGGGGTGATTTCTGCTGAAAAGCTTTGGTTATATTCATTATTCCCATAATGAGGGCTTTGGTAGCATTACTGTGAGGAGGGCATGTGCTGGATGTGGTTCACAACCCACTCTCGGAGCTTTATGTGGCTTGCGACCTTCTCACTGAAGTGAATGTGGCTGTTAAGATCAGAAAGTTTGAGGACCACTGATTTAGAGGAATAATCATATTCATACTTCATATACCGTATTTCATATTAACATGCTTTAGCGCTACAGAGTGCAAGTTTGTGTGTTTGTTATAACTTTAAGTTTGATTATGTCCCTTGGGATTGGTTCAGTCTGACATTGTGGCCCTCAAACCAAAAAAGATTCTGTATCCCTGACTTACATTGTGGCTCTCAAACCAAAAAAGATTCTGTATCCCTGACTTGGCATTGTGACTAGTAAAACAACACTGCCTTCTCTACAGTAATATAATGATTGTTACATTTTGGTCTCTGAATGCTGATTTTGGGGTCCACATTAGAAGTTCAAGATTGATTTATTGTTAATTGGTGGGGCATGCTGGTGATAAGAAATATGCTCTGATGTTACTGGGGGTATTCAACATGGGTGTTGATGTTTCTTGGGGTGTGTAGGGTGGTAGGATTTCAGCAACAGAACCAGTAAGCCACATCTGCTTCTGATAAAGTTTCAAAGCTGAACCATGGGGACAGGTCAAGGAGCCCTTGTCATCTCAGCTTCCATTATTCACATATATGATATCTTCTGATAAGTGATGACCTGCTGCCTAGGATTATTGAGGTGTTATTGTGAGAGACAAGTTCTTATCCCAGTAATTGCAGTCTTGTATAGTATGTTGGCTGGGACTAAAGGTAGGGATTAAGTAGTTAACGCTGTGATGGACATCAAGGCTTTATTGAAATGGGAACTGGAGAACGTACTTTAAATAATATCATGGGAGAATTGAGGTAGGAGGTGGAAATGTCTGTCATAAGGTGTAACATAAAACTTCAGCATGTCTATGTGCCTTCTATGCTTTTTTTTTAGTGGAATTAAAGGTTTTGAATGGTTCCTGTCCAGAGGGCCTTTGTGACACCATAGCATCAACTTGTCAGTCATTCATCCAACCACAAAGTACACACCTTATCATGCGCTTCCTTTAGCACCTAATCTCTCTGATCAGGAGCATTTCTTTCATGTTGAGTCAATTTAACAGGGTGTTATGGATGTTCATTACAGGATCTGAGGTCAAGTGATATCTTTAAACACTTCTGTACTGACAAAGTAAATAGATGCCTTGTTCTTCCAACATGTTTTGAACCAAATGTATAGACAACCGTTTATAATATACACACAACCCTAGTTTCAAAAGGCGCAGTGTAAAATGTAAAGAAAACAAGAATGCATTGATTTGGAAATCTCTTATAGCCATATTTCATTCACAGTAAGTGCTACTAATGAAAAACAGCTGTTAGAGAGGCAGAGTCTCTCAGAAGCAAAGATGGTCAGAGGTTCATTAATCTGTGAATAACTGCATCTAAAAATTGTGGAATTTCAGAGGAATGTTCAATGTAGAATTGCAAGGACTTCGAATATCCCAGCATCTACAGTACATAATATCAAAAGATTCAGAGATTTGGGGAAATCTAAGTGCACGAGGGATAAGGCAGATACTGTAGTCAATATTGAATGCTTGTTATCTACGGGCTTTCCGACACGAATGCATTAAAATGCATGGGATCAGGAATACTTCCAGAAATCAATGTTCGTGAACCCAGTGGTGCAATCTATAAATGCAAGTTAAAGTTCTATCATGCAAAGAAGAATCCATATATCAACATAATCCAGAAACGCTGCCGTCTTCTCTGGGCCAAAGCTAATTTAAAATGGACTCAAGCACAATTGAAAACTGTTCTGTGGTCAGATAAATCAAAATGTAAAATTCTTTATGGAAATCACAGATGCCATGTCCGGCAGACTCAAGAGTAGACGGACTATCCAGCTTGTAATCAGAGCACGCTTCACAATCCTGTATATCTGATGGTAATGGTTGCATTAGTGCCTATGATATGGGCTGCTTACACATCTTGGGTGGCATTGTCAATGCTGAGCATTACATAGAGGTTTTAGAACAACATATGTTCCAATCCAGACAGATTCTATTTCAGGGAACTCCTTGCATATTTCAGGAAGACAATGCTAAACCACATACTTCATCCATCACAACAGTATGGCTTCACAGAAGAGTTCCGGTGATGAACTGGTGGCCAGCAGTCCAGACCTTTCTCCAAGAAAAAACATTTGGCAAATAAATTAAAAATACGGAAAAGACCCAGGACTGCTGAGCAGCTAGAATCTCACATGAGATCAGAATGGGACATTAGTGATGAGCAAGTATACTCGTTGCTCGGGTTTTCCCGAGCATGCTCGGTTGTCCTCCGAGTATTTGGGTGTGCTCGGAGATTCAGTTTTTGTTGACGCAGCTGCATGATTTGCGGCTGCTAGATTGCCTGAATACATGTGGGGATTCCCTAACAAACAGGCAACTCCCACATGTATTCAGGCTGTCTAGCAGCCACAAATCATGCAGCTGTGTCGACAAAAACTAAATCTCCGCACACGCCCAAATACTCGGAGGACACCCATGCATGCTCGGGAAAGCCCGAGCAACGAGTATACTCGCTCGTCACTAGACCACATTCCTCTCCCAAAACTCCAGCAATTGGTCTTCTCATTCCCAGACTTTTACAGACTGTTGAATAAAGAGAGGATGATGCACAATGGTAGATGTGGCCTTACCCCAACTTTTTTAAGATGTTTCTGCCAGATGTTTCAATTACAAATTCATTATAAATGAAATGGAAAAATGTTTAACCTTAAACTTTTGATCCTTGTTCTATGTTCTATTGTGAAGAAAATATGATAATAAGAGATTTCCAAATCATTGCGTTCCTGTTTTCTTTCTATTTTACATAGCGACTGTAATATTTTTTTAAATGCGGTGATGTATGCAACACAATGATTTGGAAATCTCTTATTATAGATATGTTATATATTATATTTATATATTGCACATCATGTTGCTTTTGGGGTGAAATATACTGATATAGAACTTACATCTAAGCTAATATCTACAGTTAAATTTGGACAGAGACAGCATTTTTCTAATTTTGATTATAGACATTACCACAATGAATTTTAAACAAAACAATTCAGATGCAGTTGAAGTTCAGACTTTCAGCTTTCATTTGAGGGTGTCCACATTAAAATTGGATGAAGGGTTTAGGAGTTTCAGCTCCTTAACATGTGCCACCCTGTTTTTAAAGGGACCAAAAGTAATTGGACAATTGACTCCAAGGCTATTTCATGGACAGGTGTGGGCAATCCCTTCGTTATGTCATTCTCAATTATGCATGACATTATACCTGAGGAAGACTCCAAGAAGTCGAAACCGGTTGTATTTTAGTTTGAAATAAAAATCATCCTTGAATCAGAATATCGAGTTCCATCATCATCCTTCAGGAGCGCATATTGCTGGGAAAAACATTCACAAAGAATTAAGCAGATAAAAGGCCTGGAGTTGATTTGAGGTGTGGTGCTTGCATTTGGAAGGTTTTGCTGTCAAGTAAACATACAGTCAAAGGAGCTCTCCATGCAGGTGAAACAAGCCATCTTTAAGCTGCGAAAACCCATGCGAGAAATTGCTACAATATTAGGAGTGGCAAAATCTACAGTTTGGTACATCCTGAGAAAGAAAGAAAGCACTGGTGAACTCCTCAATGCAAAAAGACCTGGGCGCCCACGGAAGACAACAGTGGTGGATGATCGCAGAATAATCTCCATGGTGAAGAGAAACGACTTCACAACAGCCAACCAAGTGAGCAACACTCTCCAGGAGGTCGGCGTATCAATATTGAAATCTACCATAAAGAGAAGACTGCATGAAAGTAAATACAGAGGGTTCACTGCACGGTGCAAGCCATTCATAAGCATCAAGAATGGAAAAAGGCTAGACTGGACTTTGCTAAAAAAAACATCTAAAAAAGCCAGCGCAGTTGTGGAAGAATATTCTTTGGACAGATGAAACCAAGATCAACCTCTACCAGAATGATTGAAAGAGAAAAGTATGGTGAAGGCGTGGTACAGCTCATGATCCAAAGCATACCACATCATCTGTAAAACCCGGCGGAGGCAGTGTGATGGCTTGGGCATGCATGGCTGCCAGTGGTACTGGGTCACTAGTGTTTATTGATGATGTGACACAGGACAGAAGCAGCCGAATGAATTCTGAGGTATTCAGAGCCATACTGTGTGCTCAGATCCAGCCAAATGCAGCCAAACTGATTGGTCGTCGTTTCTTACTACAGATGGACAATGACCCAAAACATAAAGCCAAAGCAACCCAGGAGTTTATTAAAGCAAAGAAGTGGAATATTCTTGAATGGCCAAGTCAGTCACCTGATCTCAACCCAATTGAGCATGCATTTCACTTGTTAAAGACTAAACTTCAGACAGAAAGGCCCACAAACAAACAGCAACTGAAAACCACCGCAGTGAAAGCCTGGCAGAGCATCAAAAAGGAGGAAACACAGCGTCTGGTGATGTCCATGAGTTCAAGACTTCAGGCAGTCATTGCCAACAAAGGGTTTTCAACCAAGCACTAAAAATGAATATTCTTTTTAGATTATTTAATCTGTCCAATTACTTTTGGTCCCTTTAAAAACAGGGTTGCATATGTTAAGGAGCTGAAACTACTAAACCCTTCATCCAATTTTAATGTGGATACCCTCAAATGAAAGCTGAAAGTCTGAACTTCAACTGCATCTGAATTGTTTTGTTTAAAATTCATTGTGGTAATGTCTATAACCAAAATTAGAAAAATGTTGTCTCTGTCCAAATATATATGGACTTACCTGTATATCGTCACTTTTATAGCATACATAGTGTTTCTTTCATGCTCTACTCTAGTGAATTTTCTGTGGTGCTGAAGACGACATACAAGTCTTGTTTATTGGATGTATATAGCTGATATGTTGCGCTGTTCTACTATATTAAAATGTAATTTACACATTGTTGTATATGGATTGCAAGTTGCAACCAAAAGCATATTTTTTCCTCTCTACTTTGATACTTTTTTTTATATATTATTGGAATTTCCAAAGACCATGGTATCAAACAATGTTTAGAAAAACCCAGGAGGGTTCTCTAAATAAACATGGTGGCACATAGACATCCACATTAAAGAAAGTCTTCTGTGCCTATGAAATTGATGGGAAGAATATCAGATCTTTAGGGGTCTAACCTCTCCAACCACCCTTTCACCACCCCGACAATCACCTGTTTGAAGGGACCATGTCCTCTTTGTTTATGTGGCATAGATTTGTATATTTTGTATGGCTGGGTATGAGCTGCAATGCCAGGCATAGCTATTAGGAAGTGTACTGAGGTGTGCTTGTTAAGCAGTGAAATTGCCACAACTGATGGTTGAGTTGTCTGATCCCCACCAATCTGATATATTGATACCCTTCTACTTCTAATGCTGCCACCTACCATCTTTGGTAAAAATGAAATCTAATTTATCTTTTGTACTCATTCACTTACTGGGTCTTTTTTTCCCATTACAGGTTGGCACATCAATGTTTGGCTACTTTCTATGCAGTGCTGGTGGTTCTTATTATTCCATCCTTCAGCCAGGTATAGTACAGATCAGTCTGCTGTATCAAGCTGGCATACACTGATGCTCATTTTTCACTATAACAAGGTTATGTTATTAATTCCTTGGTTATCCCTCTTCATGTCTTTTAATTGTTTTTGACTAACCAAGCATTGAGGAATAAAATAGTCTTCATCACTGAGCAGGTTACATTCTATTCAGATGTCAGGTTAAGTTCTACCCTGTGATCCAGTAATGCAGAAGATATATTTCATTGACAGCGCTAGTTACTAGATTACCTGGGATATTTATCAAGCAAGACTCTGTTAATAGTAAAAATACTGGGAGTGGGAGATCTTTTCATCAAGGATCGAATGATGAAATGAAGTCCATTTTGAACAAATCTTATCTCTACTTCTTACAAACTTTGAAGAATCACTATTACCTAATGAAGATATCAAATCTGCCTCCTTAATAATTTTCATTACTATGGGTTATTTGTCAGAACAATAACAAATGTATTGTTCATGCGATCACTATTGTCTAGATTACTAGGGGTAATATGTCAGAACGATAACGAATGTTGTACATGCGATCATTGTCGTCCGAATGTTTGTTAGGCAGTCTCTTCCTATTTCCCCATATATATGCGAACGTTCATGTTTCTTCAGTGAGGAAAGTGGAGAAAGCTGCTGCCTGACTACTCTAGCAGCCGCTTTTCTCCCATGGAAACTAAAGAGATAATGGCACAATCCTTTTTTTCACCCTATTTCATCTGTTTGGAGAGCGTAAGGATAGTCCTACCAAAATCAGCAGGTTCTAGTCACTCTATTGTAAAGTGTATGGGAGCCTTTAGGCTTCTGTAGATCTAGCCTATAGAACCCTATGTGACATAAATACAGTACCGACTATGAGGTGATAAACCTGTGTGAAGAATAAAGGTTATTCAGCCCTTGGAGGAGCATTGGTGCCCCTTTATTGTGCTGTTTGGCAGAGAACCCATAGGTAAGATACCCAACAATCTCTTGGAAAATTATCGTCCTGCAGGACCATCTTTAAGAATATGTTTATATTATGAATTTTATGCTTAACCCCTTTACCCCCAAGGGTGGTTTGCACTTTAAATGACCAGGCCAATTTTTACAATTCTGACCACTGTCCCTTTATGAGGTTATAACTCTGGAACGCTTCAACGGATCTTGCTGATTCTGACACTGTTTTCTCGTGACATATTGTACTTCATGATAGTGGTAACATTTCTTTGATATTACCTGCATTTATTTGTGAAAAAAATGGAAATTTGGCAAAAATCTTGAAAATTTCGCAATTTTCCAACTTTGAATTTTTATGCCCTTAAATCACAGAGATATGTCACACAAAATACTTAATAGGTAACATTTCCCACATGTCTACTTTACATCAGCACAATTTTGGAAGCAAATTTTTTTTTTTGTTAGGGAGTTATAAGGGTTAAAAGTTGACCAGCAATTTCTCATCTTTACAACATCATTTTTTTTGGGGACCACATAACATTTGAAGTCACTTTGAGGAGTCTATATGATAGAAAATAACCAAGTGTGACACCATTCTAAAAACTGCACCCCTCAAGGTGCTCAAAACCACATTCAAGAAGTTTATTAACCCTTCAGGTATTTCACAGGAATTTTTGGAATGTTTAAAAAAAAAAAAACGAACATTTAACTTTTTTCACAAAAAATTTATTTCAGCTCCAATTTGTTTTATTTTACCAAGGGTTAACAGGAGAAAATGGACCCCAAAAGTTGTTGTACAATTTGTCCAGAGTATGCTGATACCCCTTATGTGGGGGTAAACAACTGTTTGGGCGCATGGCAGAGCTCGGAAGGGAAGGAGTGCCATTTGACTTTTCAGTGCAAAATTGACTAAAATTGAGATGGAACGCCATGTTGCGTTTGGAGAGCCCCTGATGTGCCTAAACATTGAAACCCCCACAAGTGACACCATTTTGGAAAGTAGACCCCCTAAGGAACTTATTTAGATGTGTGGTGAGCACTTTAACCCACCAAGTGCTTCACAGAAGTTTATAATGTAGAGCCGTCAAAATAAAAAAATCATATTTTTTCACAAAAATTATCTTTTTGCCCCCAATTTTTTATTTTCCCAAGGGTTAAGAGAAGAAATTGGACCCAAAAAGTTGTTGTGCAATTTGTCTTGAGTACGCTGATACCCCATATGTGGGGGGGAACCACTGTTTGGGCGCATGGCAGAGCTCGGAAGGGAAGGAGCGCCGTTTGACTTTTCAATGCAAAATTGACTGGAATTGAGATGGGACACCATGTCGCGTTTGGAGAGCCCCTGATGTGCCTAAACTTTGAAACCCCCCACAAGTGACACCATTTTGGAAAGTAGACCCCCTAAGGAACTTATCTAGAGGTGTTGTGAGAGCTTTGAACCCCCAAGTGTTTCACTACAGTTTATAACGCAGAGCCGAGAAAAAAATCATTTTTTTCACAAAAATGTTTTTTTAGCCCCCCCAATTTTTATTTTCCCAAGGGTAAGAAGAGAAATTGGACCCCAAAAGTTGTTGTACAATTTGTCCTGAGTACACTGATACCCCATATGTGGGGGTAAACCACTGTTTGGGCGCACGGGAGAGCTCGGAAGGGAAGGAGCACTGTTTTACTTTTTCAATGCAGAATTGGCTGGAATTGAGATCGGATGCGATGTCACATTTGGAGAGCCCTTGATGTGCCTAAACAGTGGAAGTCCCCAATTCTAACTGAAACCCTAACGCTAACACACCCCTAACCCTAATCCCAACCATAACCCTAACCACACCCCTAACCCGAACATGCCCCTAACCCTAATCCCAACCACACCCCTAACCCAGCACACCCCTAATCCCAACCCTAACCACTCCTCTAACCCTAATCCCAACCCTAACCACACCCCTAACTCCAACACACCCCTAATGCCAACCATAAACCTAACCACACCCCTAATCCTGACACACCCCTAACCCTAATCACAACCGTAAATGTAATCCAAACCCTAACTTTAGCCCCAACCCTAACCCTAACTGTAGCCCCAACCCTAACCCTAACTTTAGCCCCAACCGTAACCCTAACTTTAGCCCCAACCCTAACTGTAACCCTAGCCATAAACCTAGCTCTAACCCTAGCGCCAACCCTAGCCCCAACCCTAACCCTAGCCCCAACCCTTACCCTAACCTTAGCCCCTAACCCTAGCCCCAACCCTAACCCTAGCCCCAACCCTAACCCTAATGGGAAAATGGAAATAAATACATTTTTTAAAATTTTATTATTTTTCCCTAACTAAGGGGGTGATAAAGGGGGGTTTGATTTATTTTTATAGCGTTTTTTTTAGTGGGTTTTTATGATTGGCAGCCGTCACACACTAAAAGACGCTTTTTATTGCAAAAAATAGTTTTTCGTCTACACATTCTGAGAGCTATAATTTTTCCATCTTTTGGTCCACAGAGTCATTTGAGGTCTTGTTTTTTGCGGGACGAGTTGACGTATTTATCGGTACCATTTTCGGGCATGTGACTTTTTTTATCGCTTTTCATTCCGATTTTTGTGAGGCAGAATGACCAAAATCCAGCTATTCATGAATTTCTTTGGGTGGGCATTTATACCATTCTACATTTGGTAAAATTGATAAAGCAGTTTTATTTTTCGGGTCAGTACGATTACAGAGATACCTCATTTATATCTTTTTTTATGTTTTGGCGCTTTTATACGATAAAAACTATTTTGTATAAAAAGTAACTATTTTTGCATCGCTTTATTCTGAGGACTATATCTTTTTATTTTTTTCGTTGATGATGCTGTGTGGAAGCTCGTTTTTTGCGGGACAAGATGACATTTTCAGCGATACCATGGTTATTTATATCCGTATTTTTGATCGCGTGTTATTCTACTTTTTGTTCGATGGTATGATAATAAAGCTTTGTTTTTTGCCTCTTTTTTTAACGGTGATCACTGAAGGGTAAGTTAACTAGTGGGACAGTTTTATAGGTCGGGTCATTACGGACGCGGCGATACTAAATATGTGTACTTTTATTGTTTTTTTAGATAAAGAAATGTATTTATGGGAACAATATTTATTTTTTTTCTTTAGGATTTTTTTTTTTTTTTACATGTGTTAATATATTTTTTTTTACTTTATAACATTGCCCCGGGGGGGGGGGGGGCATCATGTTTTAGGGTCAGATCACTGATCTGACACTTTGCAGTGCACTGTCAGATCAGCGACCTGACGTGCACTGCTCCTGGCTTGCCAGCGCCTGCTCTGAGCAGTCGCTTGTAAGCCACCTCCCTGCAGGACCCAGAAGTAGCCCCGCGGCCATTTTGGATCCAGGGCCTGCAGGGAGGAGGAGGTAGGAGACCCTCGGAGCAACGCGATCACATCGCGTTGCTCCGGGGGTCTCAGGGAAGCACGCAGAGAGCCCCCTCCCTGCGCGATGCTTCCCTGTGCCGCCGGAACACTGTGATCATCTTTGATCACAGTGTGCCGGGGGTTAATGTGCCGGGAGCGGTCCGTGACTGCTTCTGGCACATAGTGCCGGATGTCAGCTGCGATAGTCAGCTGACATCGGGCCGTGTTCGGCCGCGCTCCCCCGTGAGCGTGGCCGATCGCATATGACGTACTATCCCATCGAGGGTCAGATAGGCCCAGGTCACCTCGACGGGATAGTACGTCTAAGGTCAGAGAGGGGTTAAAGAGTATCCATCATTTTAATTTTTACTTCATAAATCAATAGTGCACATGAAAATATGAAACTTTGTAATATCCAGTTCTGTCCAAAAGTGTTGGTACCCTTGAAATTGGTCCAGAAAATGAAGTATTTCTCCTAGAAAATTATTACAATTACACATGTTTTGTTTATACACATGTTTATTTCCTTTAGTGTGTATTGGAACAGCTCAAAAAACAGAGAAGAAAAGGCAAGTTGGACATAATTTCACACAGAACTCCAAAAATGGGCCAGTCAAAATTGTTGGCACCTTTTCAAAATTGTGTGTAAACAACTTTGTTTCAAGAATGTGATGCTCATTCAATCTCACATGTGGCAAGTAACAGGTGTGCACAATTTGAAAATCACACCTGAAAACATAGAAAGGGGAGAAGTTGACTGAATCTTTGCATTGTGTGTCTATGTGTGCCACACTAAGCAAAACCAAAATTGTTGATCAAGATCAACAATCTCAAGGTTACAAGTCCATCTCCAGAGATATTGTTGTCCATTTGACCATGGTGCGTAACACAATAAAGAAGTTTACAACCCATGGCTCTGTAGCTAATCTCCCTGAACATGGACGGCAGAGAAAAATTGATGAAAGGTAGTAATGCAGGATATTCCACATGGTGGATAAACAGCCCCAATCAAGTTGCAAAAAAATTCAAGCTCTCTTGCAGGCTGAGGGTGCATCAGTGTAAATGTAAACTATCCATCGAAATTTTTATGAAATTAAACTCTGTGGCAGAAGACCCAGGAGGAACTCACTGCTGACACAGAGATGTAAAAATCTAGACTGCAGTTTTCCAATATGTACTTAAGTAAGCCAAAATCCCTCTGGGGCAGCGTCTCGTGTACAGTTGAGACCAAGATAGAGCTTTTTGGTAAAGCGCATCATTCTACCATTTACCAAAAATGAAATGATGCCTGCAAAGAAAAGAACATAGTATCTACATTCAAATATGGCAGAGGTTCAAACATGTTTTGGGGCTGTTTTGCTGCCTCTGGCACTGGATGCATTGTCTGTGTGCAAGGCATCATGAAATCTGAAGATTACCAAAGGATTTTGAGTTTCAATGTAGTTCACCGTGTCAGAAAACTGGGTTTGCATTCTAAGTCATAGGTCTTCATGCAGGACAATGATCCCAAACATGCTTCAAGAAGCACCCAGAAATGGAATGAAACAAAGCACTGGAGAGTTCTGAAGTGGCCAGCTATAAGTCCAGATGTAAATCCCATTGAACACCTGTGGCGAAATCTTAAAATTGCTGCTGGGAGAAGGCACCCTTCAAATATGTGAGGCATGGAGCAGTTTGCAATAGAAGAGCAGTCCAAAATTCCAGTTGAGAGGTGTAAAGAAGTTTGTGGATGGTTATAGGAAGTGATTGATTGCAGTTATTTATTCCAATGGGTGTGCAACCAAATATTAAGCTGAGGGTGCCAACAATTTTGTCCGACCCATTTGGGGGTTTTTGTGTGAAATTATGTCCAATTTGCTTTTTTTCTCTGTTTTTTTGTGTTGTTCCAATACACACAAAGGGAATAATCATGTGTATCACAAAAAATATGTAATTACAATAATTTTCTGGGAGAAATTCTTCATTTTTTGGAACAATTTCAGGAGTGCCAACACTTTCGGCCATGACTGTATCTTATCAGATGCATGTAGAAAAGCCGCGGAAACACCATCACGTGTTTCTCAACGCAAGCAATGAATAGCCAGGTCTTTCACCGGGAAGGAACAACCACGGGAAGGGCAGCATCCAATAAAGGAAAACCACCTATGCCAAAACATGGTATCCATCCACAGATAGCTGTTTCGGGGTATTTGCCCCTCATCAGTGTGGAGTAGGAAACTGGCTATTAGGAGCAGTGCCTAGTGAAAAGACTATAAACATAAGGGTGAATGACCTCGGGGAGATCAAAACATCCAACACCGCGGAGACACCATCACGTGTTTCTCAACGCTGTGATCCAGAACACTGCCCCCATCCCTAAAGGGAAATATGCAAATGCATGTAGAAAAGCCGCGGAGACACCATCACATGTTTCTCAACGCAAGCAATGAATAGCCAGGTCTTTCACCGGGAAGGAACAACCACGGGAAGGGCAGCATCCAATAAAGGAAAACCACCTATGCCAAAACATGGTATCCATCCACAGACAGCTGTTTCGGGGTATTTGCCCCTCATCAGTGTGGAGTAGGAAACTGGCTATTAGGAGCAGTGCCTAGTGAAAAGACTATAAACATAAGGATGAATGACCTCAGGGAGATCAAAACATCCAACACTGCGGAGACACCATCACGTCTTTCTCAACGCATTGATCCAGAACACTGCCCCATCCCTAAAGGGAAATATGCAAATGCATGTAAAAAAGCCGCGGAGACACCATCACGTGTTTCTCAACGCAAGCAATGAATAGCCAGGTCTTTCACCGGGAAGGAACAACCACGGGAAGGGCAGCATCCAATAAAGGAAAACCACCTATGCCAAAACATGGTATCCATCCACAGACAGCTGTTTCGGGGTATTTGCCCCTCATCAGTGTGGAGTAGGAAACTGGCTATTAGGAGCAGTGCCTAGTGAAAAGACTATAAACATAAGGATGAATGACCTCGGGGAGATCAAAACATCCAACACCGCGGAGACACCATCACGTCTTTCTCAACGCAGTGATCCAGAACTCTGCCCCATCCCTAAAGGGAAATATGCAAATGCATGTAAAAAAGCCGTGGAGACACCATCACGTGTTTCTCAACGCAAGCAATGAATAGCCAGGTCTTTCACCGGGAAGGAACAACCACAGGAAGGGCAGCATTCAATAAAGGAAAACCACCTATGCCAAAACATGGTATCCATCCACAGACAGCTGTTTCGGGGTATTTGCCCCTCATCAGTGTGGAGTAGGAAACTGGCTATTAGGAGCAGTGCCTAGTGAAAAGACTATAAACATAAGGATGAATGACCTCGGGGAGATCAAAACATCCAACACTGCGGAGACACCATCACGTCTTTCTCAACGCATTGATCCAGAACACTGCTCCATCCCTAAAGGGAAATATGCAAATGCATGTAAAAAAGCCACGGAGACACCATCACGTGTTTCTCAACGCAAGCAATGAATAGCCAGGTCTTTCACCGGGAAGGAACAACCACGGGAAGGGCAGCATCCAATAAAGGAAAACCACCTATGCCAAAACATGATATCCATCCACAGACAGCTGTTTCGGGGTATTTGCCCCTCATCAGTGTGGAGTAGGAAACTGGCTATTAGGAGCAGTGCCTAGTGAAAAGACTATAAACATAAGGATGAATGACCTCGGGGAGATCAAAACATCCAACACCGCGGAGACACCATCACGTCTTTCTCAACGCAGTGATCCAGAACTCTGCCCTGTTGTGAATTTGGATTCTGGGCTCCCCCGGTGGCTACTGGTGGAATTGAACTGGTGTCTTCATCTTCTCTGTTCACCTGTTCCCATCAAGATGTGGGAGTCGCTATATAACCTTGCTGCTCTGTTAGTTGCTTGCCGGTCAACAATGTTATCAGAAGCCTCTCTGTGCTTGTTCCTGCTCCTAGACAACTACTAGATAAGTTGGACTCTTGTCCATGTTTGTTTTTGCATTTTGTTCCAGTTCACAGCTGTAGTTTCGTTACTGTGTCTGGAAAGCTCTTGTGAACGGGAATTGCCACTCTGGTGTTATGAGTTAATGCCAGAGTTTTAAAGTAATTTCTGGATGGTGTTTTTCATAGGGTTTTCAGCTGACCATGAAAGTGTCCTTTCTGTCTTCTGCTATGTAGTAAGTGGACCTCAAATTTGCTAAACCTATTTTCATACTACGTTTGTTATTTCATCTCAACTCACCGCCAATACATGTGGGGGGCCTCTGTCTCCTTTCGGGGTATTTCTCTAGAGGTGAGCTAGGACTAATATTTTCCTCTGCTAGCTTTATTTAGTCCTCCGGCTGGGCTGGGCATCTAGAATCAACGTAGGCATGCTACCCGGCCACTGCTAGTTGTGCGTTAGGTTTAGTTCATGGTCAGCTCAGTTCCCATCTTCCAAGAGCTAGTTCCTATATATGCTTATGCTATGTTCTCTTGCCATTGAGATCATGACAGTTTGACCGGCCCGCAAAGTGTTAATTGTTTGGGCTGAAGCAGGAGAAAAAGAAGTGTTGAAGGGAAATTTTTTTTTTTTTTTTCCCCTCAGAGTTTTGCTGCCTAGCCCTTAATTGCTGTCTAGCTGCTTCTTACCTCCTCTCAACCCTTGAATGGCTCTGTGTCCACCTGTTTGTAATGGATCTTCAGAGTGTAACTGCAGGTTTGAATAATCTCGCCACGAAGGTACAAAATTTGCAAGATTTTGTTTGTCATGCACCTGTATCTGAGCCGAGAATTCCTTTGCCGGAATTTTTCTCGGGGAATAGATCCGGGTTTCAGAATTTTCGAAATAATTGCAAATTATTTTTGTCTCTGAAATCTCGCTCTGCCGGAGACCCTGCACAGCAGGTCAGGATTGTGATTTCCTTGCTCCGGGGCGACCCTCAAGACTGGGCTTTTTCATTGACACCAGGGGATCCTGCGTTGCTCAATGTGGATGCGTTTTTTCTGGCCTTGGGGTTGCTTTATGACGAACCTCATTTGGAGCTTCAGGCAGAAAAAACTTTGATGTCCCTATCTCAGGGGCAAGATGAAGCGGAAATTTACTGCCAAAGATTCCGTAAATGGTCTGTGCTTACTCAGTGGAATGAGTGCGCCCTGGCGGCGACTTTCAGAGAGGGTCTCTCTGATGCCATTAAGGATGTTATGGTGGGGTTCCCTGTGCCTGCGGGTCTGAATGAGTCCATGACAATGGCTATTCAGATCGATAGGCGTTTGCGGGAGCGCAAACCAGTGCACCATCTGGCGGTGTCCACTGAGAAGTCGCCAGAGAGTATGCAGTGTGATAGAATTCTGTCCCGAAGCGAGCGGCAGAATTTTAGACGGAAAAATGGGTTGTGTTTCTATTGTGGTGATTCTACTCATGTTATATCAGCATGCTCTAAGCGCACTAAAAAGCTTGGTAAATCTGTTTCCATTTGCACCTTACCGTCTAAATTTATTCTATCTGTGACCCTGATTTGCTCTTTGTCATCTATTACCACGGACGCCTATGTCGACTCTGGCGCCGCTTTGAGTCTTATGGATTGGTCCTTTGCCAAACGCTGTGGGTATGATTTAGAGCCTTTGGAGACTCCTATTCCTCTGAAGGGGATTGACTCCACCCCATTGGCTAATAATAAACCACAATACTGGACACAAGTAACTATGCGTATTAATCCGGATCACCAGGAGATTATTCGCTTTCTGGTGCTGTATAATCTACATGATGATTTGGTGCTAGGATTGCCTTGGCTGCAATCTCACAACCCAGTCCTCGACTGGAGAGCTATGTCTGTGTTGAGCTGGGGATGTAAGGGGGCTCATGGGGATGTACCTGTGGTTTCCATTTCATCATCCATTCCCTCTGAAATTCCTGAGTTCCTGTCTGACTATCGTGACGTCTTTGAAGAATCCAAGCTTGGTTCGTTACCTCCGCACCGAGAGTGCGATTGTGCCATAGATTTAATCCCGGGTAGTAAATACCCAAAGGGTCGTTTATTTAATCTGTCTGTGCCTGAACATGCTGCTATGCGAGAATATATAAAGGAGTCCTTGGAAAAGGGACATATTCGTCCATCGTCATCTCCCTTAGGAGCCGGTTTTTTCTTTGTGTCAAAAAAAGACGGCTCTTTGAGACCATGTATTGATTATCGGCTTTTGAATAAAATCACTGTTAAATATCAATACCCATTGCCGTTGCTGACTGATTTGTTTGCTCGCATAAAGGGGGCCAAGTGGTTCTCTAAGATTGACCTTCGTGGGGCGTATAATTTGGTGCGAATCAGGCAGGGGGATGAGTGGAAAACCGCATTTAATACGCCCGAGGGCCACTTTGAGTATTTAGTGATGCCTTTTGGTCTTTCTAATGCTCCGTCAGTTTTCCAGTCCTTTATGCATGATATTTTTCGCGATTATTTGGATAAATTTATGATTGTGTATCTGGATGATATTCTGATTTTTTCGGATGACTGGGACTCTCATGTCCAGCAAGTCAGGAGGGTTTTTCAGGTTTTGCGGTCTAATTCTTTGTGTGTGAAGGGTTCTAAGTGTGTTTTTGGGGTACAGAGGATTTCCTTTTTGGGATATATTTTTTCCCCCTCTTCCATTGAAATGGATCCTGTCAAGGTTCAAGCTATTTGTGATTGGACGCAGCCCTCTTCTCTTAAGAGTCTTCAGAAATTTTTGGGCTTTGCTAACTTTTATCGTCGATTTATTGCTGGTTTTTCGGATATTGCTAAGCCATTGACCGATTTGACTAAGAAGGGTGCTGATGTTGCTGATTGGTCCCCTGATGCTGTGGAGGCCTTTCGGGAGCTTAAGCGCCGTTTTTCCTCTGCCCCTGTGTTGCGTCAGCCTGATGTTGCTCTACCTTTTCAGGTTGAGGTCGACGCTTCTGAGATCGGAGCTGGGGCAGTGTTGTCGCAGAAAAGTTCTGACTGCTCCGTGATGAGGCCTTGTGCCTTCTTTTCCCGTAAATTTTCGCCCGCTGAGCGGAATTATGATGTTGGGAATCGGGAGCTTTTGGCCATGAAGTGGGCTTTTGAGGAGTGGCGCCATTGGCTTGAGGGGGCCAGACATCAGGTGGTGGTATTGACTGACCACAAAAATTTGATTTATCTTGAGACTGCCAGGCGCCTGAATCCTAGACAGGCGCGCTGGTCATTATTTTTCTCTCGGTTTAATTTTGTGGTGTCATACCTACCGGGTTCTAAGAATGTTAAGGCGGATGCCCTTTCTAGGAGTTTTGAGCCTGACTCGCCTGGTAACTCTGAGCCCACAGGTATCCTTAAGGATGGAGTGGTATTGTCAGCCGTTTCTCCAGACCTGCGGCGGGCCTTGCAGGAGTTTCAGGCGGAGAGACCTGATCGTTGCCCACCTGATAAACTGTTTGTTCCTGATGATTGGACCAGTAGAGTCATCTCTGAGGTTCATTCTTCTGCGTTGGCAGGTCATCCTGGCATTTTTGGTACCAGGGATTTGGTGGCAAGGTCCTTCTGGTGGCCTTCCCTGTCACGAGATGTGCGAGGCTTTGTGCAGTCTTGTGACGTTTGTGCTCGGGCCAAGCCTTGTTGTTCTCGGGCTAGTGGATTATTGTTGCCCTTGCCTATTCCTAAGAGGCCTTGGACACACATCTCGATGGATTTTATTTCAGATCTGCCTGTTTCTCAGAAGATGTCTGTCATCTGGGTGGTGTGTGACCGTTTTTCTAAGATGGTCCATTTGGTTCCTCTGCCCAAGTTACCTTCTTCTTCCGAGTTGGTTCCTCTGTTTTTTCAAAATGTTGTTCGTTTGCATGGTATTCCTGAGAATATCGTTTCTGACAGAGGGACCCAATTCGTGTCTAGATTTTGGCGGGCATTCTGTGCTAGGATGGGCATAGATTTATCTTTTTCGTCCGCTTTCCATCCTCAGACGAATGGCCAGACCGAGCGGATTAATCAGACCCTGGAGACATATCTGAGGTGTTTTGTGTCTGCTGACCAGGATGATTGGGTTGCTTTTTTGCCATTGGCTGAGTTCGCTCTCAATAATCGGGCCAGCTCTGCCACTTTGGTGTCCCCGTTTTTCTGTAATTCGGGGTTTCATCCTCGATTTTCCTCTGGTCAGGTGGAATCTTCGGATTGTCCTGGAGTGGATGCTGTGGTGGAGAGATTGCATCAGATCTGGGGGCAGGTGGTGGACAATTTGAGGTTGTCCCAGGAGAAGACTCAGCTTTTTGCCAACCGCCACCGTCGTGTTGGTCCTCGGCTTTCTGTTGGGGATTTGGTGTGGTTGTCTTCTCGTTTTGTCCCTATGAGGGTCTCTTCTCCTAAGTTTAAGCCTCGGTTTATCGGCCCGTATAAGATATTGGAGATTCTTAACCCTGTTTCCTTCCGTTTGGACCTCCCTGCATCCTTTTCTATTCATAACGTTTTTCATCGGTCATTATTGCGCAGGTATGAGGTACCGGTTGTGCCTTCCGTTGAGCCTCCTGCTCTGGTGTTGGTTGAGGGTGAGTTGGAGTACGTTGTGGAGAAAATTTTGGACTCTCGTGTTTCCAGACGGAGACTCCAGTATCTGGTCAAGTGGAAGGGATACGGCCAGGAGGATAATTCTTGGGTGAATGCATCTGATGTTCATGCCTCCGATCTGGTTCGTGCCTTTCATAGGGCCCATCCTGATCGCCCTGGTGGTTCTGGTGAGGGTTCGGTGCCCCCTCCTTGAGGGGGGGGTACTGTTGTGAATTTGGATTCTGGGCTCCCCCGGTGGCTACTGGTGGAATTGAACTGGTGTCTTCATCTTCTCTGTTCACCTGTTCCCATCAAGATGTGGGAGTCGCTATATAACCTTGCTGCTCTGTTAGTTGCTTGCCGGTCAACAATGTTATCAGAAGCCTCTCTGTGCTTGTTCCTGCTCCTAGACAACTACTAGATAAGTTGGACTCTTGTCCATGTTTGTTTTTGCATTTTGTTCCAGTTCACAGCTGTAGTTTCGTTACTGTGTCTGGAAAGCTCTTGTGAACGGGAATTGCCACTCTGGTGTTATGAGTTAATGCCAGAGTTTTAAAGTAATTTCTGGATGGTGTTTTTCATAGGGTTTTCAGCTGACCATGAAAGTGTCCTTTCTGTCTTCTGCTATGTAGTAAGTGGACCTCAAATTTGCTAAACCTATTTTCATACTACGTTTGTTATTTCATCTCAACTCACCGCCAATACATGTGGGGGGCCTCTGTCTCCTTTCGGGGTATTTCTCTAGAGGGGAGCTAGGACTAATATTTTCCTCTGCTAGCTTTATTTAGTCCTCCGGCTGGGCTGGGCATCTAGAATCAACGTAGGCATGCTACCCGGCCACTGCTAGTTGTGCGTTAGGTTTAGTTCATGGTCAGCTCAGTTCCCATCTTCCAAGAGCTAGTTCCTATATATGCTTATGCTATGTTCTCTTGCCATTGAGATCATGACACTGCCCCATCCCTAAAGGGAAATATGCAAATGCATGTAAAAAAGCCGCGGAGACACCATCACGTGTTTCTCAACGCAAGCAATGAATAGCCAGGTCTTTCACCGGGAAGGAACAACCACGGGAAGAGCAGCATTCAATAAAGGAAAACCACCTATGCCAAAACATGGTATCCATCCACAGACAGCTGTTTCGGGGTATTTGCCCCTCATCAGTGTGGAGTAGGAAACTGTTGTGGATTCTGTTTGTGGGCTCCCTCTGGTGGTTACTGCTGTGTTGTGAATTTGGTTTCTGGGCTCCCCCGGTGGTCACTGGTGGTACTGAACGTGGGTTTGTCATCTCCTCTGTTCACCTGTTTCCATCAGGATTGGGAGTTTCTATTTAGCCTTGCTCCTCGGTCATTTCTATGCCGGCCAACAATGTTACCAGAAGCATTTCTGTTGCATGTTCCTGCTCCTAGACTACTTTCAGCTAAGTTGGATTTTTGTCCTAAGTTTGTTTGCATTTTTGTTCCAGTTCTCTGTGTTTGAATATTTCTGAGACTGGAAGCTCTTGTGAACTGAAATTGCCACTCTGGTGTCATGAGTTGATATTAGAGTTCTAAAGTAATTTCAGGATGGAATTTTGAATAGGGTTTTCAGCTGGCCGTGAAGTCCCCTTTTCTGTCTTCCTTCTATCTAGTAAGCGGACCTCAATTTTGCTAAACCTATTTTCATACTTCGTATGTCAATTTCCTCTAATATCACCGACAATATTTGTGGGGGCTACTGTCCGCCTTTTGGGGAAAATTTCTCTAGAGGTGAGCCAGGTCTGTATTTTCCTCTGCTAGGGTCAGTCAGTTCTCCGGCTGGCGCTGGGCGTCTAGGGATAAAACGTAGGCACGCTACCCGGCCACTTTCAGTTGTTGTGATAGGTTTAGCTCACGGTCAGCTCGAGTTCCCATCTTCCAAGAGCTAGTCCTTTTTGTATGCTCAACTATGTTCTCTGTGTGTTGAGAACCATGACACTGCTGGTACTGGGTGACTTTGGTGGGTTGCGGCCTTTGGTTTCCACCTGTCCATCAGTGGCTGGGTGTTTCCTATTTTACCTGGCCTTTCTGTCATTTCCCTTGCCGGCTATCAATGTATTCAGATGTGCTCTGTTTGGTTCCTGCCTACCTGCTCCCAGATCTTTCAGGATAAGCTAAGTGCTGATTTTCAGTTGTTTGGTTTTTTGTCCAGCTTGCTTATTATGTCTCTATGCTAGCTGGTAGCTCTAGTGGACTGAGGTTCTCCCCATGTGCCATGAGTTGGCACATGGGTTCTTGTAATCTCAGGATGGTTTTTTTGATTAGGGTTTTTTGCTGACCGCTCAGTCCCCTTTTGTATCGTTCTGCTTTCTAGTTTACAGCGGGCCTCAATTTGCTAAAACTATATATATCATCTCTATGTGTGTGCCTTCCTCTCATTTCACCGTCAATACATGTGGGGGGCAACTATATCTTTTGGGGTTCATTCCGCTGGAGGCAAGTGAGGTCTTTATTTTCTCTGCAGTGCTAGTTAGCTCTTAGGCTGGTGCGTGGCATCTAGAACCAACGTAGGCACGCTCCCTGGCTATCTCTAGTTGCGTTTGTCAGGCGTAGGGCAGCGGTCAGCCCAGGTTCCATCACCCTAGAGCTCGTCCGTAATATATTTGTACTTTGCTTGTCCTGTGCTATCCCTAGCCATGGGGATTCATGACAGTATAGCCGGCCCACAAAGTGTTAATTGTTTGGGCTGAAGCAGGAGAAAGAGAAGTGTTTAAGGGAAATTTTTTTTTTTTTTTTTTTTCCCTTCAGAGTTTTGCTGCCTAGCCCTTAATTGCTGTCTAGCTGCTTCTTACCTCCTCTTAACCCTTGAATGGCTCTGATCTTAGCTGTTTAACATGGATGTCCAGAGTTTGGCTTCCAGCCTGAGTAATCTCGCGGCAAAAGTTCAAAACATACAGGATTTTGTTGTTCACACTCCCATGTCTGAACCTAGAATTCCTATTCCAGAGTTCTTTTCTGGAGATAGATCTACCTTCCTGAATTTCAGGAACAATTGTAAATTGTTTCTTTCTTTAAAGTCTCGCTCCTCTGGAGACCCTGCTCAACAGGTCAAGATTGTAATATCTTTCCTGCGGGGCGACCCTCAGAATTGGGCATTTGCATTGGCACCAGGGGATCCTGCATTGCTCAGTGTGGATGCGTTTTTTCTGGCATTGGGATTGCTCTATGAAGAACCTAACCTGGAGATTCAGGCTGAAAAGGCTTTATTAGCCCTCTCTCAGGGGCATGATGAAGCGGAGATATATTGTCAGAAGTTTCGGAAATGGTCGGTGCTTACTCAGTGGAATGAGTGCGCCCTGGTTGCAAACTTCAGAAATGGTCTTTCTGAGGCCATTAAGGATATTATGGTGGGGTTCCTTACGCCTACAGGTCTGAATGAGTCTATGGCTATGGCCATTCAGATTGATCGGCGTTTACGGGAGCGCAAACCCGTGCACCAGTTGGCGGTGTCTTCTGAACAGGCACCTAAGACTATGCAATGTGATAGAATTCAGTCCAGAAGTGAACGGCAAAATTATAGGCGGAAAAATGGATTGTGTTTCTATTGTGGTGATTCAGCTCATGTTATATCAGCATGCTCTAAACGCACAAAAAGGGTTGATAAATCTTTTGCCATTGGTACTCTGCAGCCTAAGTTCATTTTGTCTGTGACTCTGATTTTTTCACTGTCTTCCATTTCCGTCGATGCCTATGTGGATTCGGGCGCTGCCCTGAGTCTTATGGATTGGTCATTTGCTAAACGCTGCGGTTTTAGTCTGGAACCTCTGGAAGTTCCTATTCCTCTGAAGGGAATTGACTCTACACCATTGGCTATGAATAAACCGCAGTATTGGACACAAGTGACCATGCGCATGACTCCCGTTCATCAGGAGGTGATTCGCTTCCTTGTACTTTATAATTTACATGATGTACTAGTGCTTGGTCTGCCATGGTTACAAACTCATAATCCTGTCCTGGACTGGAAAACAATGTCTGTGTTAAGCTGGGGATGTCAGGGGGTTCATGATGATGCACCTCCGATTTCAATCGCTTCATCTACTCCTTCTGAGATCCCTGCGTTTTTGTCTGACTATAGGGATGTTTTTGAGGAGCCTAAGCTCAATTCGCTCCCTCCGCATAGAGATTGTGACTGTGCTATAGAATTGATTCCTGGCAGTAAGTTCCCTAAGGGTCGTTTATTTAATCTGTCACTGCCAGAGCATACTGCTATGCGGAATTATATTAAGGAGTCCTTGGAAAAGGGACATATTCGTCCATCTTCGTCCCCTCTGGGAGCAGGTTTTTTTTTTTGTGGCAAAAAAAGATGGTTCCCTGAGGCCTTGTATAGATTATCGCCTTCTGAATAAGATTACAGTCAAGTATCAGTATCCATTGCCATTATTGACTGATTTGTTTGCTCGCATTAAGGGGGCTAGGTGGTTCACTAAGATAGATCTTCGCGGTGCGTATAATCTGGTGCGGATAAAACAGGGTGATGAGTGGAAAACCGCATTTAATACGCCTGAGGGCCATTTTGAGTATTTGGTAATGCCTTTTGGACTCTCCAATGCTCCGTCAGTCTTTCAGTCCTTTATGCACAATATTTTCCGTGAATATCTGGATAAGTTTATGATTGTGTATTTGGATGATATTTTGGTGTTTTCTGATGACTGGGAGTCTCATGTTCTACAGGTCAGGAAGGTGTTTCAGGTTCTGCGGGCCAATTCTCTGTTTGTGAAGGGCTCAAAGTGTCTCTTCGGAGTCCAGAAGATTTCTTTTTTGGGGTACATTTTTTCTCCTTCTACTATTGAGATGGATCCGGTCAAGGTTCAGGCGATTTGTGACTGGACACAACCTACATCTGTTAAGAGCCTTCAGAAGTTCTTGGGGTTTGCTAATTTTTATCGTCGGTTCATTGCTAATTTTTCCAGTATTGTTAAACCTTTGACTGATTTGACTAAAAAGGGTGCTGATGTTGCTGATTGGTCTCCTGCGGCCGTGGAGGCCTTTCAGGAACTTAAGCGCCGGTTTTCTTCTGCTCCTGTGTTGTGTCAACCAGATGTTTCACTTCCTTTTCAGGTTGAGGTTGATGCTTCCGAGATTGGAGCGGGGGCGGTTTTGTCACAGAGAAGTTCTAATGGCTCGGTGATGAAGCCATGTGCATTCTTCTCTAGAAAATTCTCGCCCGCCGAGCGCAATTATGATGTGGGTAATCGGGAGCTTTTGGCCATGAAGTGGGCATTTGAGGAGTGGCGTCATTGGCTTGAGGGTGCTAAACATCGTGTGGTGGTCTTGACTGATCACAAGAACCTCATTTACCTTGAGTCTGCCAGGCGTTTGAATCCTAGACAGGCTCGTTGGTCGTTGTTTTTTTCTCGTTTCAATTTCGTGGTTTCATACCTGCCAGGTTCAAAGAATGTGAAGGCAGATGCTCTTTCCAGGAGTTTTGTGCCTGACTCTCCTGGAGACTCTGGGCCTACTGGTATCCTTAGGGATGGGGTAATATTGTCCGCCGTATCCCCAGACTTGCGACGTGCATTGCAGGAGTTTCAGGTGGATAAACCGGATCGTTGTCCACCAGAAAGACTGTTTGTTCCAGATGATTGGACCAGTAGAGTCATCTCCGAGGTCCATTCTTCTGTGTTGGCTGGTCATCCTGGAATATTTGGTACTAGAGACTTGGTGGCCAGGTCTTTTTGGTGGCCTTCCTTGTCTAGGGATGTGCGTACCTTTGTGCAGTCTTGTGAAGTGTGTGCTCGAGCTAAGCCTTGCTGTTCTCGGGCCAGTGGGTTGTTGTTATCCTTGCCCATTCTGAAGAGGCCTTGGACGCACATTTCCATGGATTTTATTTCTGATCTCCCGGTTTCACAGAAAATGTCCGTTATCTGGGTTGTGTGTGACCGCTTTTCTAAGATGGTTCATTTGGTGCCCTTTCCTAAGTTGCCTTCCTCCTCTGAGTTGGTCCCTTTATTTTTTCAGAACGTGGTTCGTTTGCATGGGATTCCGGAGAATATCGTTTCTGACAGGGGATCCCAGTTTGTGTCTAGATTTTGGCGGACGTTTTGTGCCAAGATGGGCATTGATTTGTCTTTCTCGTCTGCATTCCATCCTCAGACGAATGGCCAGACGGAGCGAACTAATCAGACCTTGGAAACTTATTTGAGGTGTTTTGTTTCTGCTGATCAAGATGACTGGGTTGCTTTTTTGCCACTGGCCGAATTTGCTCTTAATAATCGGGCTAGTTCGGCCACGTTGGTCTCTCCTTTTTTTTTGTAATTCGGGGTTTCATCCTCGTTTTTCCTCTGGTCAGGTGGAGCCTTCGGATTGTCCTGGAGTGGACGTGGTGGTGGACAGTCTACATCAGATTTGGAATCAGGTGGTGGACAATTTGAAGTTATCTCAGGAGAAGACTCAGCAGTTTGCTAATCGCCGTCGCCGCGTGGGTCCCCGACTTCTTGTTGGGGATTTGGTGTGGTTGTCTTCTCGTTTTGTCCCTATGAAGGTCTCTTCTCCTAAGTTCAAGCCTCGGTTCATCGGTCCTTATAGGATCTCGGAGATTCTTAACCCTGTATCTTTTCGTTTGGATCTCCCAGCATCGTTTGCTATTCATAATGTGTTCCATCGGTCGTTGTTGCGGAGGTATGAGGTGCCCGTTGTTCCTTCGGTTGAGCCTCCTGCTCCGGTGCTGGTGGAGGGAGAATTGGAGTATGTTGTTGAGAAGATCTTGGATTCTCGTGTTTCCAGACGCAAACTCCAGTATTTGGTTAAGTGGAAGGGTTATGGTCAGGAGGATAATTCCTGGGTGGTCGCCTCCGATGTTCATGCGACTGATTTGGTCCGCGCCTTCCATAGAGCTCACCCTGATCGCCCTGGGGGTTCTCGTGAGGGTTCGGTGACCCCTCCTCAAGGGGGGGGTACTGTTGTGGATTCTGTTTGTGGGCTCCCTCTGGTGGTTACTGCTGGTACTGGGTGACTTTGGTGGGTTGCGGCCTTTGGTTTCCACCTGTCCATCAGTGGCTGGGTGTTTCCTATTTTACCTGGCCTTTCTGTCATTTCCCTTGCCGGCTATCAATGTATTCAGATGTGCTCTGTTTGGTTCCTGCCTACCTGCTCCCAGATCTTTCAGGATAAGCTAAGTGCTGATTTTCAGTTGTTTGGTTTTTTGTCCAGCTTGCTTATTATGTCTCTATGCTAGCTGGTAGCTCTAGTGGACTGAGGTTCTCCCCATGTGCCATGAGTTGGCACATGGGTTCTTGTAATCTCAGGATGGTTTTTTTGATTAGGGTTTTTTGCTGACCACTCAGTCCCCTTTTGTATCGTTCTGCTTTCTAGTTTACAGCGGGCCTCAATTTGCTAAAACTATATATATCATCTCTATGTGTGTGCCTTCCTCTCATTTCACCGTCAATACATGTGGGGGGCAACTATATCTTTTGGGGTTCATTCCGCTGGAGGCAAGTGAGGTCTTTATTTTCTCTGCAGTGCTAGTTAGCTCTTAGGCTGGTGCGTGGCGTCTAGAACCAACGTAGGCACGCTCCCTGGCTATCTCTAGTTGCGTTTGTCAGGCGTAGGGCAGCGGTCAGCCCAGGTTCCATCACCCTAGAGCTCGTCCGTAATATATTTGTACTTTGCTTGTCCTGTGCTATCCCTAGCCATGGGGATTCATGACAGGAAACTGGCTATTAGGAGCAGTGCCTAGTGAAAAGACTATAAACATAAGGATGAATGACCTCGGGGAGATCAAAACATCCAACACCGCGGAGACACCATCACGTCTTTCTCAACGCAGTGATCCAGAACTCTGCCCCATCCCTAAAGGGAAATATGCAAATGCATGTAAAAAAGCCGCGGAGACACCATCACGTGTTTCTCAACGCAAGCAATGAATAGCCAGGTCTTTCACCGGGAAGGAACAACCACGGGAAGGGCAGCATTCAATAAAGGAAAACCACCTATGCCAAAACATGGTATCCATCCACAGACAGCTGTTTGTGGATGGATACCATGTTTTGGCATAGGTGGTTTTCCTTTATTGGATGCTGCCCTTCCCGTGGTTGTTCCTTCCCGGTGAAAGACCTGGCTATTCATTGCTTGCGTTGAGAAACACATGATGGTGTCTCCGCGGCTTTTCTACATGCATTTGTGTATTTCCCATAAGGAATGGGGGCAGTGTTCTGGATCACTGCGTTGAGAAACACGTGATGGTGTCTCCGCGGTGTTGGATGTTTTGATCTCCCCAAGGTCATTCACCCTTATGTTTATAATGTATCTTATCAGAGATATTTGCTTCTTTCTCTGCCAGAATTGATAATTCATAACCAAAATTCTAAATTCTGAGGTAAAATCGGGATTCAGTGTAGACAGATTTTCCCATTACCGAGATAGGACATGGCGTCTGCTACTGATGAGATTCCATCTAAATGGGAGGATGAGGGTGGAGCTTTTGTCTCCCATCTACATAGAATTGTAACAGCCCCCATCTCCTATCTCAGTAATGGGAAAGTGTGTCTTCACTGAACACAGATTTTACCTCAGAATTGATAATTTTTATAAAGACTGATCAATGCTGGCAGATAAAGAAGCACTTTTTTGTGTCTTGATTGGGCAGTTAGACAGAGGTTGCCTTTATCTAACAATAACTGTTGCTAAGAAGAAAAAAGTAATTTTGTTCTGTTATGCGTGTACAGAATATATGCTATCTGCAGTTTTTCCTAGAGTTTATAGCATCTAAAATTGTTTTCAGAGTAATCTGTAGAGTTCAAGTGACTTTGAAAAGCAATTTTTATTGCTGAATTGATTAAACTTGTAAAAGCTGCCTGAGGTGTGAGCACGTCATCACCCTCTCCAGACTCTTAGACTTTACAGGTGAGGACAAAGTGCAGACATATTAAAATCTTGTCAAAGTCCATCGTTTTCTCTTTGCTTTATCCAAGTGACTCAGAACCTGTGACCTGGGGGTGGGTGAAGCGTTTTTACCTACAAATATAGAAATAAACTGTTTCTTTCAACAACCCTGTACATGGCATCTCAGTAGGACTGGCGTGTCTGCTTTTTTTCAAGCTGCAGCTTGATATGTAGTCTGAGTGTGAATAGAAAATTGCCTTCATGTATACATGGAAGCCTCGCCTATATGTGTATAACGAATGGAAAGAACAAAGGCTTCCATCCTGGTGGTAAACTATGTAATTGGGCACTTACTGGCACTATGATGACTGGTGTTCAGTACACCCTGCACTAGAAGGCACTTGGGAATATGATATCCTAGGCCGAATTGAGATGTCCGTGATTTTTCACATGCACAAAAAAATGTTCCAAGTTTCATTTGTGTTTCGGATTTGCTTTTCATCAGTGTTTGGTCAGTGTCAGCTTTTATCATCAGTGATTTTCACATACAGATACACAAACTGCAAATATTCTCCTATACATTACAATTACGGATTACACCGTGATTCGAATTTTGTGCTGTCTGTGATTTTCACAAACTTGCACACTTGTGAAAATTGTGATCCGTAAAAATGGACATTTCTTTGTGATTCTTTTTTTTTTTGCAGATACATGATTTGCAAAAAAAACCAAACAAAACGTTAATATGAATAGCACCGTATAATTTAATGGGTACGTGTTCGATCTGTGAAAAACATGTTTAGAACATGTATATTTTTCATGGATGTCTGAATGAAGCCTTAAAAGTTTATCCCAAAGGCCTATGTTTCTTGACCAAGAGAGTCCTTAATAAGAATCTTTCAGCAGTTTAAGCATGAAAAACTAGCCACATCATGGAACATTGGCTGCAGAGAAGAATGAAACATAGTTTTTATTTTTTAATTTCTTTCTCCATTGTGGCATTATTAGCTTGTGAAGTTTAGGTCCTAATTTATGATAAGCCCAACTGGGCGCTACCAGAGATTTGTCTCTGCATGAGGTTGACCAATCTTAGGCTAGGTTCACATTAGCGTTTCTGTGCGCAGCGTATCATCTGCATGTGCAAACGCATGCCAAAATGCATGCTTACGCCTCCGCATCATCTTACGCATGACGCAAAAAAATGCTGCGTGTGTATGCGTTTAAATGCGTTTAAATGCGTTTGCGTTTTTTATGTGCATAGTGGAGGCGGTGATATCATTTATTCGGACTCCCATGACAGCACCACGAGAGAGGGGATCCGCCCTTCAGGAACAGGAAACCTACAGATATTAAAGGGCGGCACCTCTCCCACGTATCAGTTGGTTTCCTGTTCCTATAGGGACAGCCGGCCGACTCAGGTAGTGAGAGGGTCTCCTACCACGACCGGTGCGGAGTTCCTGGAGGCGTCACCGTGGTCCTCGCAGGGCGGTGATGCTCACAGCAGGGAGCGGTGACCAGCGGTCTTTTCCATCTCCAAGCCGGCGTGAGGTGAGTATGTTCCCCCTCGTTGTTTTCTCCGGGGTGTATGGTGGTGCTGAGGCTGTCTGTTCCGGAGGGAAGCCGTCTGGGGCACCGCTGGCTAGCTGGGTGTCCCACACTGCTCTCGGCGCCGACAAGAAGCGCTGGGGGCCACGGTGACGTCTAGGGGCGGAGCTGGTGTGTGTTTCGGGGTCTCGGGTCGCCGTGCATGCGTGGTGGCTCCAAGATGGCGGCGCCCACCGGTAATTGCACGTCAAGCAAATCATGGGCTTTCCTGCCTGTCACCTGCACCTGGGGGGCGGACAGCGAATCAGAGGGCAGCGCCGTGCGATTCTGCTGAACCAGAGGAGGGGATTTAAGCAGGCTCCAGACCCGGACCCTTGCTTCTGGCCTCAAGGTGTGAGGATGGAGAGTGACCATGAGCAGCAGGCCCAGCTGCTGGAGGAGATTCGTCAGAAGCCCAAAGCAAAGGACCATGTCAGGAGAAGAGACGATTCCCGTCGTAAAAGCTCCTCCAAACAAGGATCGGATGCATCATCCAGAAAGGATCCCCCTCGTACTCCGGTATCTTGTTTCTGCAGCCAGTGGTAAGTGATCACTCAGTGACGCAGTACCCCTCATATCGTTTATTTTAGGGGAAGAAGTGCATCGGTAAGGCTAAACACAAGGAATGCGCCCTTTGTGGAGTCCCCTTACCAAAATCATGCTCGAAACACTATGTGCCCCATGTATCCAGCAGACGGTGAGGTCTCAGGGAGGGGAAGGGGTGGAGTGGCTCTAGCTCTAGAAAAACTACATTGCCTTATTATACTCCCTCAGGTAGCGGAAGAATCTACTAATATTGCGGCAAGCCTGAAGGAGATGGTCAGGGTGGAAGTTAAGCAGTCTCTTAAGTCCCTGTCTCAAACAGGGCCCCCTGGTCTCTGATTCTTCAGGGGATGATGATAGAGATGAAGGCTCCTATGATTCGGCCCCCTCGTCCTCCTCGTCGGGAGAAGATTCTGGCCGCTTTTGTTTACCCCTTCAAAAAGATGTTTTGATTAATGATAGGGCCTTGGGATTGTCCTTACATGAAAAGATAACATTGAGCCCATTAACCCTTATGTCACTTATATGGTGGCTAGACAGGGATAAATTAGCTGCAGGTGTTCCTTTGGTAACAGATATAACTTGCCTGATAACCACAGATGCTAGCCCCTCAGGGTGGGGGGCCCACATGGGTGACATTGTGGTTCAGGGACAGTGGGACTCCCTCGCAACGGCTTCATCCAACCAGAAGGAGTTGATGGCTATTGAGTTATCAGTTAAAAAGCTCCTCGTGTATCTACAGGGTCACCACGTCAGGATCCTTTCGGATAACCAGGTGCTGTGGCCTATGTAAATCATCAAGGTGGGACACTTTCCGAGGCTCTGATGCAGGTGGCAGATCACCTTTTCCAGACAGCAGAAACACATTTTCAATCTTTAACTGCGCTCCACATCAGAGGAAAAGAAAATGTAAAGGCAGACTTTCTCAGCTGCAATACCCTAAGGCAAGGAGAATGGTCTTTAAACAGGGACATCTTCAATCTGATTGTCCGCAAATGGGGTCAACCAGAGGTGGACCTCTTTGCCACCAAACGCAACAGAAAAGTAACAAAGTTCTTTTCCTTGAATCCCAGGGAGAATCCTCTGGCTGTGGACGCCTTCCTGATAAAATGGGATTTTCATTTGGCCTGCGCTTTCCCACCATTGAACCTGTTGCCTCTAGTGGTGAGGAAAATCAGGGAGGATGGGGCAAGAGTTATACTGATTGCCCCGTTCTGGCCCAGGAGGACCTGGTACGTATGACTCAGGACAATGTTGGTAGACGATCCCTGGGTACTTCCAGACATCCCAAACTTGCTCTACCAAGGTCCGATCAGCCATCCACAAGTGAAGGGACTCCATTTAACGGCATGGAGTTTGAGCGGTCGTTGTTAAAAGACAGAGGCTTCTCCCCGAATTTAGTAGATACCCTTCTTAAGAGTAGGAAACAGATCACAACTAAGATCTACTCTAGAACTTGGAAGAAGTTGCTGGCAATATCAGACTTTGACATAAAAGAGGGGGGGGGGGGTGCCGATATGCCAGATCTTAGAATTTCTGCAGAAGGGATTGAAATTCAATCTTTCCACGAGTACACTAAAAGTACAGGTCTCAGCCCTAGGAGCCCTGTTCTCTTGTAATATTGCCAACAATTATTGGGTTTCGAGGTTTATTAAGGCTTTTGGTAGAGCAATACCCATACATAAGAGTATGACGGTTCCGTGGGATCTTAATCTAGTCCTTCCATCTTTGACAAAAGAACCCTTCAAACCCCTACAATCAGCCTCAATAAAGATGCTATCCCTTAAAACAGCTTTCCTGGTAGCGATAACATCTGCACGTAGAGTAGGAGTCATCCAGGCACTTTCCAGGCTTCTCCCTTATACATAATTCTTGCAGGATAGGGTGGTCTTCAGGCCGGACCCAGCTTACTTGCCGAAAGTAGCATCCCATTTCCACAGGTCTCAGGAAATAGTTCTACCATCATTTCTCCCTAATCCTTCTAACTCTAAAGAAGAGGAACTCCATACATTAGATGTCAGAAGATGTCTTCTGCAATATACAGTATCTCAGTCACTGATACTTGGAAGAGAGAGAATGCGCTATTCTTATCCTTTCAAGGTCCTAGGAAAGGGTTTAGAGTATCAAGATGGACACTAGCTAGATGGATTAGAGAGGCTATCTCTCTTGCTCATACAGCAAGTGGGGATCCGGCTCTGCAGAAACTGAGGGTGCATTCCACCCGGGCCATGGCATCATCCTGGGCGGAAAGATCTGGAGTATCAATCGAACAAATATGTAAGGCGGCCATATGGTCATCCCCTTCCACCTTTTTTAAACACTATTGGTTGGACTTGGGGTGCTCCTCAGATCTCACTTTCAGGTTAAGGGTGCTACAGGCTATAGTCAGTCCCTAAGGTAGCTTACATCTGTGTAAATCTCTCGTGGTTCTGTCATGGGAGTCCGAATAAAGCATTAAGCTACTTACCGGTAGCGGCGTTTTTCGGAGGCCCATGACAGCACCCTTAGTCCCCTCCCTTTTTCCCGTGGGGCTTGCACTTCCTTAAGTAAATATTTTAAAATATATATATATATATATATGAGTTTTTTCATGTGTGATATCTGGCTTGCAGATTATATAAGATACTAGATGGTGGCCCGATTCTAACGCATCGGGTATTCTAGAATATGTATGTATGTATGTATGTCGCGCTGTGAGTGGGGGTTAAATTCCGCACCAATATCGCTGATTGGTCGCTCCCGGCTGGCCAATCAGCGAAGCGTGGTTCAAATCTGGTGCCAACTCGCAGCCAGACTGCACCTGTCGCTGATTGGTCGCGGCCGGGCACGACCAATGACCGAAGCGGTGTTTAAATCCCGCGCCAATATCGCTGATTAGCCGCGGCCGGCCGGGCACGACCAATGACCGAAGCAGTGTTTAAATACCGCGCCAAATATCGCTGATTGGTCACAGGATGTCGGGGGTTCGGGGTGCTGGATGTCGGGGGTTCGGGGTGCAGGATATAGTACAGCCACGTAGTATATAGCACAGCCACGTAGTATGTAGTATATAGCAGAGACACGTAGTATATAACACAGACACGTAGTATATAGCACAGCCATGTAGTATATAGCAGCCACGTAGTATATAGCACAGCCCGTAGTATATAGCACAGTCACGTAGTATATAGCACAGCCCACATACTACTGTATATAACAGACAGTCACGTAGTATATAGCAGAGCCACGTAGTATATAGCAGAGCCACGTAGTATATAGCACAGCCACGTGGTATATAGCAGCCACGTAGTATATAGTAGCCACGTATTATATAACACATCCCACGCAGTAAATAACACAGCCCACACAGTATATAGCACTGCCCACATAGTATATATCAGTCACGCAGTATATAACACAGCCCACGTAGTATACAGCAGTGTGGGCACCATATCTCTTTTAAAAAAAGAATTAAAATAAAAATTAGTTATATACTCACCCTCCGGCGTCCACCGAAGTTGTCCTGATGCATGCGAGGCTGCCGCCAGCTTCCGTTCCCAGAGATGCATTGCGAAATTACCCAGATGACTTAGCGGTCTCTCGAGACCGCTAAGTCATCTGGGTAATTTCGCAATGCATCTCCAGGAACGGAAGCTGGTGGCAGTCTCGCCGCTCGCGCATATCGGTGGATGGCGGAAGGTGAGAATAGCACCATTTTTAATTTTTTTTAATTTTATTATTTTTAACATATCTTTTTACTATTGATGTTGCATAGGCAGCATCAATAGTAAAAAGTTCGTCACACAGGGTTAATAGCAGCGTTAACAGACTGCGTTACACCGCGTTATGCCTCGGTGTAACACAGACGGTTTAACGGAATGCTAAAACGCTATGTGGGCGGCGGGCGCTGACTGGGAGGGGAGTATGGAGGGGGTGCTGACTGCAGGGGAGTAGGGAGCGGCCATTTCGCGGCCGGACTGTGCCCTTTGCTGATTGGTCGCGGCCGGCTGGCCGCGACCAATCAGCGACTTGGGATTTTCGTGACAGACAGTCAAACAGACAGACAGACAAACAGACGGAAGTGCCCCTTAGGAGATTATATATATATAGATTATATGTAATTGTATATATACAGTATACTGTATGTGTGCTACTAACCGCGGTAGTCATCTCAGGCTCTGAAATACAACTGATACGTGGGAGAGGTGCCGCCCTTTTGTATCTGTAGGTTTCCTGTTCCTGAAGGGCGGATCCTCTCTCTTGTGGTGCTGTTATGGGCCTCCGAAAAACGCAGCTACCGGTAAGTAGCTTAATGCTTTCCTGGACATGCGCATTCTAAAGTACGCATGTGTATTGAACGCATGCGTATGCATGTCCTTGCGTACCAATGCATTCCCATAAACACTAATGCGTTTTTTATTCACTCATCCGCAATCATTCGCATGCTCACGATTGCGCAATATTTTACCCCTCAAAAAATGCAACATGTTGCGTTCGCCGGACACCGTGAAAATACGCATGCAGACGCATGTCCCTGCGTACACCATGTTAAAGATATGTACGCATGACGCATGCGGATCATTTGCTACACACAGAAATGCTGATGTGAACCCGGCATTAACCAGGCATCAACACACAAGAAAAAAAGAACACACCCCAACAATAGCTTAGAACAGACATTGTCCTACTCCACACTGATGAGGGGCAAATACCCCGAAACAGCTGTCTGTGGATGGATACCATGTTTTGGCATAGGTGGTTTTCCTTTATTGGATGCTGCCCTTCCCGTGGTTGTTCCTTCCCGGTGAAAGACCTGGCTATTCATTGCTTGCGTTGAGAAACATGTGATGGTGTCCCCGCGGCTTTTCTACATGCATTTGCATATTTCCCTTTAGGGATGGGGCAGTGTTCTGGATCAATGCGTTGAGAAAGACGTGATGGTGTCTCCGCGGTGTTGGATGTTTTGATCTCCCCGAGGTCATTCATCCTTATGTTTATAGTCTTTTCACTAGGCACTGCTCCTAATAGCCAGTTTCCTACTCTACACTGATGAGGGGCAAATACCCCGAAACAGCTGTCTGTGGATGGATACCATGTTTTGGCATAGGTGGTTTTCCTTTATTGGATGCTGCCCTTCCCGTGGTTGTTCCTTCCCGGTGAAAGACCTGGCTATTCATTGCTTGCGTTGAGAAACATGTGATGGTGTCTCCGCGGCTTTTCTACATGCATTTGCATATTTCCCTTTAGGGATGGGGGCAGTGTTCTGGATCACAGCGTTGAGAAACACGTGATGGTGTCTCCGCGGTGTTGGATGTTTTGATCTCCCCGAGGTCATTCACCCTTATGTTTATAGTCTTTTCACTAGGCACTGCTCCTAATAGCCAGTTTCCTACTCCACACTGATGAGGGGCAAATACCCTGAAACAGCTGTCTGTGGATGGATACCATGTTTTGGCATAGGTGCTTTTCCTTTATTGGATGCTGCCCTTCCCGTGGTTGTTTCTTCCCGGTGAAAGACCTGGCTATTCATTGCTTGCGTTGAGAAACATGTGATGGTGTCTCCGCGGCTTTTCTACATGCATTTGCATATTTCCCTTTAGGGATGGGGGCAGTGTTCTGGATCACAGCGTTGAGAAACACGTGATGGTGTCTCCGCAGCGTTGGATGTTTTGATCTCCCCGAGGTCATTCATCCTTATGTTTATATTCTCCTATGTGAGACATGTAATGATAGAGAATTTTGGTGTTCAGGCAGCAGTCAAGCTTCAATACCATGTAGATGCACGAATACCAAATGTGGTTTTCAATGTCCAAGTAAAAGAAGGTGACACATATAATGACAGACAGTCTGCTCTCCTCACTGGTCTCACTGCAGAGCTGTGTGTGACTACAAAGTGTCTGGAGAATAGCAGAGATGAGTGTGATTACTAACACTTCTCCAGCTTTCATCTCACAACAGTCGGGTTCTGGGTAGGTGCAGCACAGGGCCATAGCCCGTCCTCCCACACCGATGTGAGATGAAAGCTGAAGAAGTGTTATTGATTACACTTATCTCTACTTTACTCACAGTTCTTGTAATCACAGACAGCTCTTCATGCAGTGAGACCAGTGAGGACTGCAGACTGTCTATTATTACATGTCTCACACAGGAGAAAGTCTGTTTTAAACTATTGTGGAGGTATGTTTTTTTATCCCGGGTTGTTGCTGCCTGCTTATGATTGTACATAGACCCAAAAACAAGAAATTCCAGGACTAAAGTCATCATTGTAAAATTAAAACGTTTTAACTTTATTAGGTACAGATTATAAAATATTAGTAAAATCCAACACCGTATATATAGGTATATAATATATATATATATATATATATATATATATATATATATATATATATATATATATATTTATTTATTTATTGTTATAGCGCCATAAGTCAGAACTGGTACAGGAGGAGAGAGGACCCTGCCCACGAAGGCTCACAATCTACAAGGGATGGGTGAGAATACAGTAGGCGAGGATAGAGCTGGTCATGCAGCGGTTTGGTCGATCGGTGGTTACTGCAGGTTGTAGGCTTGTCGGAAGAGGTAGGTCTTCAGGCTCTTTTTGAAGGTTTTGATGGTGGGCGAGAGTCTGATGTGTTGTGGTAGAGGGTTCCAGAGTAGGGGTGATACGCGAGAGAAATCTTGTATATGATTGTGGGAAGAGGAGATAAGAGGGGAGTGGAGAAGGAGATCTTGTGAGGATTGGAGGTTGCGTGTAGGTAAGTACCGAGAGACGAGGTCACAGATGTATGGAGGAGACAGGTTGTGGATGGCTTTGTACGTCATGGTTAGGGTTTTGTACTGGAGTCTCTGGACAAAGGGGAGCCAGTGAAGGGATTGACAGCGGGGAGACAGGTGGATTAGTCGGGCAGCAGAGTTTAGAATAGATTGGAGGGGTGCAAGAGTGTTAGAGGGGAGGCCACAGAGCAGGAGGTTGCAGTAGTCAAGGCGAGAGATGATGAGGGCATGGACTAGGATTTTTGCAGATTCTTGGTTGAGTAATGTACGGATTCGTGAAATATTTTTGAGGTGAAGTCAGCAGGAAGTGGAAAGGGCTTGGATATGTGGTTATATATATATACAAGCATGAAATCAATAATCATATTAGGTGTATTTCTAATACCACCAGGGACCCGACACGCGATTCGCAAATGATTCTTCAGGGGTCTACCTGCTCATGATTGGTCTACCTCATGCAGCTGAAGAAGTACATGTCACATAACAGTACATAACACCTAATTTTGCTTAGCATAAATTACCTAAACTTTACAAGTTATTATCACCCAATTGAACAGGATAAATTAAAAGAGAAAAACTATGTTTTATTCAACTCTGCAGCCATGATGGTGGCAAGTTTAACATGCTCAAAATGGTAAAAGTTTATCTTTAAGAGTCCCTGTTTTTTTTTTCTTCAGTATAGCTCAGAGAATGTAAGATGAACTTTCACTGATTGCGAAAGTAATGAATAGAATGTTTAACAAAATGACGGAAGAGGAAAACTCACTGAATAATCACTGCTAATGATTTTTTCTGTATTTGAAGCAAAAATATTCCTTATCTATGCATCTTATTCTGGATTTTCTTTTGCTGTAAAGCACTAAAGTGGAGAAGAAGTAACATGAATAGTAATAAAATCACTATGTGGATGACATTACAGCTGGAGATATGGGATTACGAAGGACAGTTGAATATTTGTTGCCGTCGCATTCTATGTTTGCTTTTTACAATTTCTGGTTGAGAGCTTTCTTTACAGATTTGAGATTTTGATGTCTCATGTCAGTAGAGCATTTGGCTGTTGTTGTGGGGTTTTTTTTACACCACTTATTTAGATTGTTTGAGACTCTCTTTGTTTTGTCTTGCTTTTATTATTTGTATTTCATTTGGCAAATCCATGTTTTACAAGCTTTGGAAATAAAGGAAACATGTTTTTTGACTTGTGATAAATGCGGGCCCTGTCTTTTTAGAAGACTATGTTTTAAGGCTGTGTTATGGAGCAGACAACCTAAGCTCAAGTTCATAACATAGTTTATGTAAACGTGATCTGCCTGATAAAGGCACTGTTATGTACCCAGAGGGCTGAATGCCCCTTAACAAAGTAATTCATGTATAAGTAAGGAAGCAGTGGTGGGCAGGAACCAATGATAAAAATCATGTTTGGGTTCCGTTAAATACTTATGGAGGCCTCCTCATTCCAATACTTGTTCTAGTCTACATTTAATTGCTTATTAGCTTTTATTTTAACAAACTAAATACAGATTTTCCAATATTTTATTAGATTCAGAGGACGCCGATAGAAAGAGGATTTGTCAACTGGTTTGGTCCTGAGCACAGTCCACCTCTGAGGTCCAGTAATGAGTGGAGTTCTTGGCAAAGCTGGTCTCCATGTTCTCGGACATGTGGAGGGGGAGCTGGAGTACGCACACGACAATGTATTAGAAGGTAAATATCTACAGATAGACAAAGTTGCCTTCATTGAGTTGAATTGTATTTGTATTTAACTGGAATTTCTATCAAGAAACAACTGATTAACAGGAATAGTTTTGTAAAAAGCTTTCAAAGATTCTGATGCTCTGAGATAATGTTAACATTTTAACAAAGAAAAAGAAAACTCATAATAACAGTAATGAAAACATAAATTGAAGTCCACAAGTGATTCAAATTTCACTTTATATAATATTATACAAATCTTTGTAAGGAAACTACCATCATTGACCTTTCTGCAGTATTCTGCACATTTGTAATGTCTGTGTAGTGTAGAAAGATTTCCTGCCACCCATTACCCTTTAAAAATCTCCTGTTGATGGATTTATTATGTGTTCTTGTTTAAATAGGAACTGTATTTTCAACAAACTTTCCACAAATCAATACATGCAAATTTAAGAAAGTGTGTAAAATCCTGTGTTGAAATCTTTTGAGCAAGATGACTGCCAGTACAGTGAAGAGAAGAGGGGAGTAGGAGTGAGGAGAGGGAGAGAAAACGGGCATATGGAGACACGGAAAGGTTGTGCTGAGCTTTCTAACAAGTCTTTTACCTCACTCCAGTGCTGGATTCATATCTACACTGATCTACTGCTGTATAATTTCATTAATTTTGCTGTTGTTTGTTTCTGTGTGCTAATGGGAAAAATGAGCAGGAATACCTCTCTGGGTACTGTACTGTGTATGTAAGCTTTCATACCAGCTATTCTCCTCTTAAAAGCTCCCAGTCTATAGCAAATTAGTGAAACAGAGGCCGCAGAGGGGAAAACTGGTAAAAATTTGGGTTACAATGTCCAGAAATAGTGTATCTCCTCGTGTACACAAAGGACTGCTTATTCTGAAATGTTATTTAAAAGTATGGTTACCTTTTAGCAAACAGTTGAAATACTAGTAATCAGGATATTGGAGCATCAATGTGGTAATGAAAAATACTGTGTCCTGGTCTTGCTTTCGCACATGCTATAATAAGATCTGTCAGCAGCACCAATTAATCAGCTTCTTGAACTTTTCCACGTGATAAAAATGAACAAACCTTAAAATAAACTGAAAACTAAGTGTAAACTGCAAAAAGGTCATAAGAACATATAACTGTTATAGTCGCTTATTTTATGAACCCAAAGCCGGTATGTGAGGGCAGTAAGGAAAGTTATCCAGTCCTTTTTCTGGCTACAGCAACGTCAAATTTGGCAACTTAAATTAATCCTTTAACATTATTTTTATTCTCTACTGTGAACAATATTTTTACTTTTGGCATAGCACCCAGTGTAGGTGAGACCTCAGTAGAAATGAGCTGACTTGTGTTTATATTTGCATGCTCTCATTAGTTGCTTCAGTAAAAACAATCTCCACTTCCTTCAGATCTTTTATTTAAACACATTGTGTCTATACATTGTGGATATCGTCTGCTGAGCTATATAAAAGTCATCCATCTTGTAAATCTAACATATATGCTCTACCTAACATTGACAGTGGTCAGATATCGTTGTTATAACTCTTTTTAGTAATATCCTCTCCTGCTACATTGCCTGCAGAAGAATTCTTGCGTCTGGCTTTTAGAAGAAATGTATTTTTGTAATAATTTGTGGATTTATTTTTTTTTTTCACTTCTTATCCCGCTTCATGGCTGTTTCATAACAGAAATTCTGCAGGTCCAGACTGCCATGGAGACACTAGACAATATCAGGCGTGTAACATGAAGGTTTGTACGTTACACTGTTGCTTATTTTAATAATATACATTTAAAGGTGCTGTCTGGGACTTTTCTATTGGGTTTTGCTATGGCCTATCCTTAGGATAGGTGATCAATATCTGATCGGTGGTGGTGTAACCACTACCACACTTGGACAACACAGCTCTGTCAACTATAAAATGGCCACCCCCTATTTGAATGAACAGAAGGCGGATGTGTGGTACCTGCCACAACCATTATACCGTTGACGGAGCAGTGCTGTACAGTTCTACAACTGTGCAGTTCTGGCATCAACCAGGGTCAGGATCACCTGATTGGCGGAGTTGCTAGGAGTTGCCTCCCTCGCTGATATGATATTAACATAGTTAGCAAGGCCGAAAAAAAAGACATTCCGTCAGCATAAATTCCCAAATCTATATCCTTCTAAAGATCCTTATCACTGTAAGATACAATATTGTTACTATCCAGGAAGACATCCAAGCCTCTCTTGAACCCCTCGTCTGAGTTCGCCATCACCGTCTCCTCAGGCAAGGAATTCCAGATTCTCACTGCCCTATCAGTAAAGAATCCTCTTCTTTGTTGATGGAAAAACCTTCTCTCCTCCAGAAGCAGAGAATGCCCCCTTGTGACCGTCACCTTCCTTGATATAGACAGATCCTCAGAGAGATATTTGTATTGTCCCTTTATATACTTATACATGGTTATTAGATCGCCCCTCAGTCATCTTATTTCCAGACTATGTAATCCTAAATTTGCTAATATCTCTGGGTATTGTAATTCGCCCATCCTCTTTATTAATTTTGTTGCCCTCCTTTGTACTCGCTCTAGTTCCATTATATCCTTCTTGAGCATCAGTGCCCAAAACTGTACGCAGTACTCCATGTGCGGTCTAACCAGGGATTTGTACAGAGGCAGTATAATGCTCTCATCATGTGTATCCAGGCCTCTTTTAATGCACCCCGTGATCCTGTTTGCCTTGGCAGCCCTTGCCTGGCACTGGCTGCTCCAGGTAAGTTTATCATTAACTAGGATCCCCAAGTCCTTCTCCATGTCAGATTTACCCAGTGGTTTCCCGTTCAGTGTGTAATGGTGATATTGATTCCTTCTTCCCATATGTATAACCTTACATTTATCATTGTTAAACCGCATCTGCCACCTCTCGGACCAAGTTTCCAACTTATCCAGATCCATCTGTAGCAGAATACCATCTTCTCTTGTATTGACTGCTTACATAGTTTTGTATCATCTGCAAATATCGATATTTTACTGTGTAAACCTTCTACCAGATCATTAATGAACATGTTGAAGAGAATAGGTCCCAACACCGACCCCTGCAGTACCCCACTGGTCACAGTGACCCAGTTAGAGAATGTACCATTTATAACGACCCTCTGCTTTCTATCACTAAGCCAGATACTTACCCATTTACACACATTTTCCCCCAGACCCAACATTCTCATTTTGTGTACCATACTCTTGCATGGCTCGGTATCAAACGCTTTGGAAAAATCAAGATATAACACGTCCAATGAATCACCTTGGTCCAGTCTCTAGCTTACCTCTTCATAAAAACTGATAAGATTGGTTTTGATAGGAGCGATTCCTCATAAACCCAGAAACCCTTCAAATATTTTACCAACAATGGAGGTTAGACTTACTGGCCTATAATTTCCAGGTTCACTTTTAGAGCCCTTTTTGAATATTTGTATCACATTTGCTATGTGCCAGTCCTGTGGAACAGACCCCGTCGCTATAGAGTCCCTAAATATAAGAAATAATGGTTTGTCTATTAGATTACTTAGTTCTCTTAGTACTCGTGGGTGTATGCCATCCGGACCCGGTGATTTATCTATTTTAATCTTATTTAGCCGATTTCGCACCTCTTCTTGGGTTAGATTGGTGACCCTTAATATAGGGTTTTCTTTGTCACTCGGTATTTCACCTAGTATTTTATTTTCCACCATGAATAGGCCATCAATATAAAAGTCTCAGACAACCCATTTAATAGAGTAAAAAATGCCATAGGTAGTAATTTATTTTTTTCTATAGGACTGTCCATCTGGAGTGACAGATTTTAGACATTTCCAGTGCTCCGCTTACAACAATAAACCTTTAATGGGAAATTATCATAAATGGGTGCCTTTCCAGTCAGGTAAGCATGCTCAGTATTTTTTTTTATTTCATAATGTAAGAAAGCATGTAATCAGGATTCAAGATCACTTCTTGCTCTGCACAGAAAATGTCATGGTGTAGAACCGTGCATTATAGGGAGCCTGTCATTGGTAAAATGTTAAAAATGTGAGGGCATTGTTTCATAGTTGTTGAATCACTGAGCGTAGACATGTGAACCTCTTAATGATTTTAGCCGTTCCCGTGTGAGAATGAGCACAATTAATCTGCAGCGGCATTCTCTACATTGTGCTAGAAATCATTAATAGGAGTCCGATGTATTCCTGAGATGCATTGATTACTTCTCCCTCATGCCAACCACTGCTTCTGATTGACACATTTCTCCTGATGGAGTTGATGGAGATAAACTGTCAACCAACGGCTGGGATGTCCGAGGAGAAATAGAACCATGGAAAGTATAATGTACTCCCATAATAATTTCAGTTTAGTACATGATCAGAGGCTCTACCCAACCAGTGTCAACAACAAAGGTGGCCATACCCCACTACAGTGCCAACGGCTATCTCCCCCAAACCTCCCTTCCAAAGGTATGCTCGGCTCAGCAAGGCATTCATATTAAAAATGACCGATCCTGCATATGTTTTATGCTTTTCACCTTGTTTATTTCAAAACTCAGTAAAATAAATGTTAAGGAAAAATGTCTGATGCTTCACTACCACCAAATCATGTTGCAGATAGCTCCCATAAATACTGGTCTGTAATATGTATGGGGACCATAAGCAAGCATCTTTTCCAGCAGGTACTCTCAGTAACCCACCTGAAAAAGCGTTAGATAAATGTTAAAAAGAATGAACACATATATGCATATGTTAAAGGGGTTGTCCACTACTCTTGATCAAAATGTTTGGCTCCCATAAAATAACAAAGCTTGTACTCGCCTCCCGTGCCGACACCGTTCCTGCGGTGTCGGCACTCGCTTTCTCCCGGGCTCTCGTGCGGTGTTGTGGTATCGACGCCCAATCAGCGCTGGCGTCACTGTCTCCGCCTTCGGACAAATCGAACATGAAGAGGAAGTTCAGGCTGCAGCTGATCTTAGACTGTCTCTTCATGTTTGATTTGTCCAAAGGCGGAGACAGTGACGCCAGCATTGATTGGGCACTGGCGTCTCGTGTCACAACAACAGTACACGAGCCCCGAGAGAACGAGTCCCGACACAGTGGGAGTGGCATCGGCACGGGAGGTGAGTATAACCTTTATTATTTTATTGGGGCCAAGCGAGGGGTATGACAGGAAGTTATACAAGTAGTGGACAACTTCTTAAAATCTTTTCAGCTTCTTTAACGTCTTAACCCCTTCCCGACCTGTGACGCCACGTAGGCGTCATGAAAGTCGGTGCCAATCCGACCTGTGACGCCTATGTGGCGTCATGGAGTGATCGCGTCCCTGCAGATCGGGTGAAAGGGTTAACTCCAATTTCACCCAATCTGCAGGGACAGGGGGAGTGGTACTTTAGCCCAGGGGGAGTGGCTTTGCCCCCACGTGGCTACGATCGCTCTGATTGGCTGTTGCACTTTCAACAGCCAATCAGAGCAATTTGTAATATTTCACCTATGAAAAGTGGTGAAATATTACAATCCAGCCATGGCCGATGCTGCAATATCATCGGCCATGGCTGGAAACCCTGATCTGCCCCCCCCCACCGCCACCGATCTCCTCCCCAGTCCTCCGTCCTGTGCTCTGCTCCTCTCCGTCCGCCTGTCCGCTCCCCCTTCCTCCTGTCCGCTGCCCCCGTGCTTCGATCCCACCCCACCTTGCTCCGATCCTCCCCCTGTGCTCCGATCTCCCCCCCTGTGCTCTGATACCTCATACTTACCGAGCCTCCCAGTGTCCATCCGTCTGTTCCATGGGCGCCGCCATCTTCCAAAATGGCAGGCGCATGTGCAGTGTGCCCGCCGAATCTGCCGGCCAGCAGATTCGTTCCATGTACATTTTGATCACTGTGATAGGTTTTATCACAGTGATCAAAATAAAAAAAATAGTAAATGAACCCCCCCTTTATCACCCCCATAGGTAGCGACAATAATAAAATGAAGAAAATATATTTACTTTTATTTTTCTACTAGGGTTAGGGTTAGAACTAGGGTTAGAACTAGGGTTAGTGTTAGGGTTAGGGCTAGGGTTAGGGTTAGGACTAGGGTTAGAATTAGGGTTAGGGTAAGGCTATGTGCACACGTATTCTGGTCCTCGGCGGATTTTTCCGCAGCGGATTTGATAAATCCGCAGTGCAAAACCGTTGCGGATTTATTGCGGATTTACCGCGGTTTTTCTGCGTTTTTTCTGCGGATTTCACTGCGGTTTTACAACTGCAGTTTTCTATAGGAGCAGCTGTAAAACCGCTGCGGAATCCGCAGAAAGAAGTGACATGCTGCGGAATGTAAAACGCTGCGTTTCCGCGCAGTTTTTTCCGCAGCATGTGCACAGCGTTTTTTGTTTCCCATAGGTTTACATTGAACTGAAAACTCATGGGAAACTGCTGCGGACCCGCAGCTGCGGAAATGCTGTGCAGCATTTTCCGCAGCATGTGCACATACCCTTAGAATTAGGCTATGTGCACACGGTGCGGATTTGGCTGCGGATCCACAGCGGATTGGCCGCTGCGGATTCGTAGCAGTTTTCCATCAGGTTTACAGTACCATGTAAACCTATGGAAACCAAATTCGCTGTGCCCATGGTGCGGAAAATACTGCGCGGAAACGCTGCGTTGTATTTTCCGCAGCATGTCAATTATTTGTGCGGATTCCCGCAGCATTTTACACCTGTTCCTCAATAGGAATCCGCAGGTGAAATCCGCACAAACAACACTGGAAATCCGCGGTAAATCCGCAGGTAAAACGCAGTGCCTTTTACCTGCGGATTTTTAAAAAATGCTACGGAAAAATCTCACACGAATCCGCAACGTGGGCACATAGCCTTAGGGTTAGGGTTGGAATTAGAGTTAGGGTTGGATTTAGGGCTAGGGTTGGAAATAGGGTTAAGATTATGCTTGTGGTTAGGATTATGGTTAGGGTTAGGGGTGTGTTGGGGTTAGGGTTGTGGTTAGGGGTGTGTTGGGGTTAGGGTTGGGATTAGGGGTGTGTTGGGGTTAGGGTTGTGGTTAGGGGTGTGTTGGGGTTAGGGTTGTGATTAGGGTTATGGCTAGAGTTGCGATTAGGGTTAGGGGTGTGTTTGGGTTAGTGTTGGAGTTAGAATTGAGGGGTTTCCACTGTTTAGGCACATCAGGGGTCTCCAAACGCAGCATGGCGCCACCATTGATTCCAGCCAATCTTGCGTTCAAAAAGTCAAATGGTGCTCCCTCCCTTCTGACCCCCGACGTGCGCCAAAACAGTGGTTTACCCCCACATATGGGGTACCAGCATACTCAGGACAAACTGGGCAACAACTATTGGGGTCCAATTTCTCCTGTTACCCTTGCGAAAATAAAATATTGCTTGCTAAAACATCATTTTTGAGGAAAGAAAAATTATTTTTTATTTTCACGGCTCTGCGTTGTAAACTTCTGTGAAGCACTTGGGGGTTCAAAGTGCTCACCACATATCTAGATAAGTTCCTTGAGGGGTCTAGTTTCCAAAATGGGGTCACTTGTGGGGGTTTCTACTGTTTAGGCACTTCAGGGGCTCTGCAAACGTAACATGATGCCCTCAGACCATTCCATCAAAGTCTGCATTCCAAAATGTCACTACTTCCCTTACGAGCCCCGACGTGTACCCAAACAGTGGTTCCCCCCCACATATGGGGTATCAGCGTACTCAGGACAAACTGGACAACAACTTTTGGGGTCCAATTTCTCCAGTTACCCTTGTGAAAATAAAAAATAGCAGACTAAAAAATCATTTTTGAGGAAAGAAAAATGATTTTTTATTTTCACGGCTCTGCGTTATAAACTTCTGTGAAGCACTTGGGGGTTTAAAGTGGTCACGGCACATCTAGATTAGTTCCATGGGAGGTCTAGTTTCCAAAATGGGGTCACATGTGGGGAGCTCCAATGTTTAGGCACACAGGGGCTCTCCAAACGCGACATGGTGTCCGCTAACGATTGGAGCTAATTTTTCATTCAAAAAGTCAAATGGCGCTCCTTCCCTTCCGAGCCCTGCCGTGTGCCCAAACAGTGGTTTACCCCCACATGTGAAGTATCAGTGTACTCAGGAGAAATTGCCCAATAAATTTTAGGATCCATTTTATCCTGTTGCTCATGTGGAAATGAACAAATTGAGGCTAAAAAAAAATTTTTGCAAAAAAAAAGAAGTACTTTTTCATTTTTACAGATCAATTTGTGAAGCACCTGGGGGTTCAAAGTGCTCACTATGCATCTAGATAAGCTCCTTGGGGGGTCTAGTTTCCAAAATGTGGTCACATGTAGTGGAGCTCCAATGTTTAGGCACACGGGGGCTCTCCAAACGCGATATGGTGTCCGCTAACGATTGGAGCTAATTTTTAATTCAAAAGTCAAATGGCGCTCCTTCTCTTCCGTGCCCTGTCATGCGCCCAAACAGTGGTTCCCCCCCACATATGGGGTATCGGCGTACTCAGGACAAATTGTACAATAACTTTTGAGGTCCAGTTTCTCTTTTTACCCTTGGGAAAATAAAAAAATTGTTGCTAAAAGATAATTTTTGTGGCTAAAAAGTTAAATGTTCATTTTTTCCTTCCATGTTGCTTATGCTGCTGTGAAGCATCTGAAGGGTTAATAAACTTCTTGAATGTGGTTTTGAGCACCTTGAGGGGTGCAGTTTTTAGAATGGTGTCACTTTTGGGTATTTTCAGCCATATAGATCCCTCAAACTGACTTCAAATGTGAGGTGGTCCCTAAAAAAAATGGTTTTGTAAATGTCGTTGTAAAAATGAGAAATCACTGGTCAAATTTTAACCCTTATAACTTCCTAGCAAAAAAAAATTTTGTTTCCAAAATTGTGCTGATGTAAAGTAGACATGTGGGTAATGTTATTTATTAACTATTTTGTGTCACATAACTCTCTCGTTTAACAGAATAAAAGTTCAAAATTTGAAAATTGCGAAATTTCCATTTTTTTCACAAATAAACGCAAAAAATATCGACCTAAATTTACCACTAATGTGAAGCCCAATATGTCACGAAAAAACAGTCTCAGAACCGCAAGGATCCGTTGAAGTTTTCCTGAGTTATTACCTCATGAAGGGACACTGGTCAGAATTGCAAAAAAACGGCCAGGTCCTTAAGGTCAAAATAGGCTGGGTCATGAAGGGGTTCAGGTTTCCAAAGATCCATAGCAGTTAAAAAAAAAAAAAAAAGGGACCTGACCAATCACCGAGTAGCTTCCGGTTGGAAGCCACTTACTGATTTACTCAATACAAGTGTAAAAGAAAAAAAGGCTGATGGTCAAAGTTGTTGCAGGAAAACAACCACTACTGCCCACCGCTCATAATCTCTAGCTATAATCCTACATGGTCTGAGTCTTAAAGTGAGAGCATCCACTAGGCAATCTCAATGAAACCACCATGATTTTCTGATGTACCCCGCCATTCACTCTTGCCTGATGAAGTGTCTATGACTGAAACGTTGTCCTCACAAGAAAATATTTTCAGACAATGCGGTATGTCTTTTTGGAAAAACGTAATAAACATGTTTTGAGACAAACCTGCTTATTTTGGACTGTTGTTCCATCTCTTTTTTGACATTCAAAAGACACCGGCTTGTCTTGAAAGGTTTCCTCCTGAAAAACTTTCTGGGTTTTCACATGCCTAAATGATGCCATTTTCACATCCTCTTAAGAGTGTTTTCCAAATACAAATCAATAGGTATATTCCTCGAACAATGAAGTTTTTGATTTATTAGTTTTTCCAAATAACTTTTCACTGTTTTTTTTTCTATTTTACAATAAGGACAAGGTGACTGTGAGCTAAGTTGCTTGGCACAAGGGCAAAACTTTTATTACAACTTTGGGAAAGTTTTGGATGGAACGCCCTGCCATTCAGAATATAACGGCGTCTGTATCAATGGCCATTGTCTTGTAAGTCTACATGAAAGGTTAACAAAATAATTATTGAAGTATTTTATTTGCTTGCATAAGGCTGGCTGTACTTCCCACTAAAGATTAGTGCTATATGGACTATACCAAATGTCGACAAAATAGCTGATCTCCGCTTACTTAAAGCTACGAAATTAGAATTGAATGACAGGACAAAATTATAAAAACGAGTCTATAAAAATCTGAGCAGGAGGAGGGAGATGTATTAAAACAGTCAGAAATGTATAACTGACTGTATGTTCTTAATGTGTCATATCCATCTATTATTATTATCTATTATTTAGGCTTATACTGCCTACGACAAGACATCATACCTGTTCTGTCTGATGCCTTGATGAGACTAGTGTGTAATGGAGAGGGCACATTTTAGTTTTTCAGACTCCATAGTAGGCTTCTCTATTATTTCATATGGATTACCTATGATTTTTTATCACACATTTATTCTATTATATATAATTGAAATGTTATTTTGATGGAACAAACACTCCAAAAGGTTTTTTTTCCAACTTCACAAGTTAATAACTATTCACCTAATAGTTGATGACTTGCTGATTGATGGGGATAGGACTGCTGGAACCCTACCGATCCTGAGAACTGGCCTCTGAAATGTTACATTTATTGTCTATGGGACTGTTGAAGATTGCTGGCTGTCTAATAGAGAAGGATTAGAGCGGTAACATACATGCTATGTATGTGCTCCATTGTAACTGAGTATTTTGGAGCTCCTTGGTCTGGATCAGTGGTAATCCCAGTGATCAGGCCCTAAAAATAGTAGTAATTTTATTTATATAGCGCCATCATATTCTACAGCACTGTACATGTCTCAGGGTACGTGTGCAAATAATATCAGACATTACAGAGTAAAACATAATTTAACAATTAAACCAGAGGAGTAAGAGTCCTGATCACAAGTGCTTACAATCGATAAGGAAGTATGGATGACACAAAAGGTAAAATGTTCCTGCAGTGTGCGATCCAGCCATTTTTATAATGAGTAAGGGATAGATGATGATTTGCACAGTTGGGAATAGTCCTTTAAAAACATTTAAAAGTGATCCTTTATATAGTGGCATTATAAGAGATCTTATTTTAAGGACACAATTTTGTCATTTCATTGTTTTCCCAGCAAGTCGGTTGTGATTTCATTCTTGGGTCTGAAGAGAAGACTGATATCTGTGGGGTTTGCGGAGGACAAAATGTATCCTGCCAACACCATCGCAATATCTACACTACAAAGTACCCAGCTTCTGGTAATTGTCATGCTGCACTTACCTCAGTTGGCACAGGTCACACTGCCAGGCCAGACATCGGGGACAGAATAGAGATATGGTGCTCACAGTAGCTGATTTATCATTGTTTCTATACTGGGTTAATTAGTATGGTCTCATTCATATTCACAATTCTTGTCAGGAACACTCCAAAGCTGGGGATCAGATATTCTATCATAGAGCACACTGACATAGGCTAGCGCTAAAAAAATATAATCTATGTGAGAAAAACGAAGGAGAATTTGTTAAAGTAGTTACACCACTTATCACTGTACTTTTGAATATGTTGTATATTGTTTCTAGACATTTCTATCTTACAAAGAATTTGTATATAAGTATATAGTGATGGCGGCCGAAAGTGTTGGCACCATTGAAATTGTTCCAGAAAATGAAGTATTTTCTCCCAGAAAATTATTGCAATTACACATGTTTTCTTATACACATGTTTATTTCTTTTGTGAGTATCATAAAAAGGACAGAGAAAAAAAGGTGAATTGGACATAATTTCACACAAAAAATCAAAAATGGGCCAGTCAAAAGAGTTGACACCTTTCCAAAATTGTGGGTAAACAACTTAGTTTCAAGCATGTGAACCAGATAAAAAGATAAAAAAGGGAGAAGTTGACTCAATGGAGAGTAGAAAGAGGATAAGAGAACTGTCTGAAGACTTGAGAAGCAAAATTGTTGGAAAATATCAACAATCTCAAGGTTACAAATCCATCTTCAGAGTTGCTTTGTCCATGGTGTGCAACATAATTAAGAAGTTTACAACTCATGTCACTGTACATATCTCCTTGGACGTGGGCAGAAAAATTGATGAAAGGTTGCAACGCAGGATAGTCCGGATAGTTGATAAGCAGCATCAATCAAGTTCCAAAGAAATTCAAGCCATCCTACAGACTCTGGGTGCATCAGTGTCCGCTCAAACTATCCATTAACATTTGAATTAAATGACCTTCTATTTCAGGAGGACCCCACTGCTGACACAGAGACATAAAAAAGCTAGACTGCAGTTTGTCAAACTTACTTGAGTAAGCCGTAATCCTGGGAAAGCATCTTGTCGACAGATGAGACCACGATAGAGCTTTTTGGTAAAGCACATCATTCTACTGTTTACCCAAAATGGAATGAGGCCTACAAAGAAAAGAACACAGTACCTACAATCAAATATGGTGGAGGTTCAAAGATGTTTTGGGGTTGTTTTGCTGGCTCTGGCACTGGGTGACTTGAATATGTTCAAGGCATCATGAAATCTGAAAATGAACAAAGGATTTGGGGTCGCAATATAGAGCTCTGGGTCAGAAAGCTGAGTTTGCATCCTAGGTCATGGGTCTTCCAGCAGGACAATGACCCCAAAACATCCTTGAATAATCACCCAGAAATGGATGGAAACAAAGCGCTGGAGAATTCTGAAGTGGCCAGCAATGAGTTCCAATATAAATCCCATTGAGCACCTGTGGAGAGATTTTAAAATTGCTCTTGGAAGAAGACACCCTTCAAATATGAGAGATCTAGAGCAGTTTGCAGGTGTAAGAAGCTTGTTGATGGTTCCAGGAAGTGATTGATTGCAGTTATTTATTCGAAAGTTTATTAAGTTGAGGGTTCGAGCAGTTTTCTCTGGCCCATTTCGGGCATTCTATGTGAAATTATGTCCAATTTGCCTTTTTTTCTCAGGTTTTTTTTTGTTCCAGTAAATACAAAAGAAATAAGCGTGTATATAACAAAATGGGTGTAATAATTGCAATAATTTTCTTGGATAAATACTTTATTTACTGGAACAATTTCAAAGGTGCCAACACTTTCGTCAATTACTGTATAATATTCCTTACTGTCCTACTGTCGTGGTTAAAAAAAGAAGAAACCACTCATAGCCCGTTTAAGAATGCATTAACCAAGACAATTTTTCTTCTGCTGGTATCTGCAACAAGCCAATTTTTCCAGAGACCACTATGTCAAGCTCAGCATGTCACTTGCATTTTCCCATTACATGGTGGCTATTCGGATGAATGTCTGTCCATATAATGATTGCGTCGGCAAGAATTGGAGCAACTTCTAGTGGATGGAGCTGAACTGCAGTGCTAAATGCAGACATGTACACAAGTGGCACATTTTATGGAAATGCAAAAAACTATTTCTAATCCCAGATGAGCAAAGGGAGACATATGCCATATACTGATGTCATGGTGGTTTGTTAGGTGCCCTCCTCTCTAAGCCAGAGTAGTGAAACCCTACATTTCAGCGGAGTCCTTGGCCAATCCATTATTAAATTAATGCCCATTATTTGACCGGACGCCATGTAATACGACACTGCCTGTATAATGGCAGCTTTTCAAGGGGAAATGTCTGTCTGTCCATCATTAGGAGATATTGCTTTTAATAAATGAAAATACATTCAGCAAATTTGCAATTACATAACTAAATATCTTAAATGATATAGTATAACAATTAATTTTATTGACGTCTTACTCATTTCAGATTGAGTGTTTACGGTTAAATGTGAGGGACCCAAAATAACCATGCAGGTATACATACCGCTGTATAGAAACTTGGCCGGTCATGGCACATCGGAAACAGCTGAGAACAATCAGGGTCTTCCCGGTCTTAGTAAATGGAATTCTTTACATTCATGTTCCAATACACACAAGTCACTGAGTGCATCAGCTCTGTGTTTTATTAACCCCTGTACCTTGGCGGTGTCTGCACATAGAAATCTTTCCAGCATCTCCTGTCAGCAAAATGACAGGCCTGAGGGGAGAGGGATAGTGTTTCACCTCGTTAAAATGGTTCTAGGACTCACTGTTCTTCATTATTGTGATTTTAGGGCTATTTGGATACAATGAAGTGACCATGATTCCTGCAGGTGCCACTAACATCAGGGTGACTGACAAGAGCAATAATTATCTAGGTAAGTACAGGCTACGAGAGAATGCTTCAGGTACGTGGATGTCCAGGGACTGAGGCCGGCGCATGTCTACTACACAACATTATGATAACTTATTTGTCACATTAGCACAGTAACCAGATGATGTTCTCTTTAAATTTTGCACGTGTGGAAGCTCAATTTGTATATTAAGAAAAATGTGTTTTTCTCTGGAATAAGACATCGAATTTTATTCAACTTTCCATGACCTGTGTGCCCATATAGATGGCTTAAGACGATTGATCCTATTGATAGATTCCCTTTAAGTGACAACAGATGGTGACATTATGAAAATAAAGCAGTTGCACTAATTAAAAACCTACACAGATGATTCCCCGATGGAGTCATTCACTATGAGGCAGACTGAGTCACTTTGTGTTCCCTCTGGCTTTTATTATTTACAGGAACAGAGGACAGATGAAGCACAAAGTGACTGTCTTCTTCATTATTAAGAATAGCTCCGTCCGTGGTTCCCAAAGGGAAAACTTCATAAAAGTTGCTGATAGGATCACTAGGTGAGGTGAATCCACCAAGCTCAAGGTACGGATGGGCAAACAGACCACGGTGGGCACACGGAGTAAGGGCATCGGTGAAGCAGCTAGGTGGGGCACGCAGGACACGGACAACCAAGGGAAAGGAGACCGCAGGCAAGCAGGCATGATGTAAGAAACCGCAGGCAGATGTCTCGATGACAGAAAACGATGTCAGGAAACTATAGGCAGGCGGAGGATGTCAGGAAACTGCAGGCAGTCGGTGGATTTCAGGAAACCGCAGGCAAGCAGAGGACGTTAGGAGCTCTCAGGCAGACTAACGTCAGTAAACCACAGGCAGGCGGGGTACAGGAAAAGGTGTATAAACCTAAACGGCAGATACCTCTAAATGAGAGATTACACTTTTTTAAATTCAATTTTGGCTTCAAAATCATCTAAAAAAAAAAAAAAAAAACTTGAAAACCCAGCCTCATTTGTTCTATATGCCCTAATAGGTTGGACATAAACTATGGATTTCCCAGAGCATTGAAGACATTTCAATACAAAATATAAAGTGCAACATAATCTGTTATTTGCAGTTCCAAAAGTTGTATGTGATCATGCATGATGCAACCTTTTCTTCTGCTTATTATGAAGCAATTTTCAAGACCCCCCAGTGGACCTCTCGGATCTTGTAGCTTGTTTTTATGTAGAGTTAACCAAAGTTGTTTTCTGTGTTACAAATGGCATCCTGTTTACAAGATCAGTTTTCCAGCTTTTTAAAAGTACAGCTTTGCTATTGCATAATCAAACGTTCTACAGTTTTCTTGACATAACTGTTTGAATCAGTCTCCAACCATTTACAAGATCTCTTATTGCTGTCATGGCACTCGTCCTCATCCAGGTGCAGGGCTTGTTATCGGATCTGATTTTAGCCTCTGTTATATCAAGAACATTCATAGAAAGCAAGCCGAGATCTTTAACATGGGGAGGAATTCATCCAGAAGATGAAATGAGTTTTCATTATGTTATTGGTTTGATAAAGACCTATTTTACATAATGAAGCATGAAAGTCACTCACTCCATTAGAATTGTTTGGTAAATGTTAGTTGACTTGGGAAACAACTTGACATGTAAAGTATTGTTGTAAAGGGGCGTATGACTTTAATATTTTCCCCGGGGTAGTTTAACCAGTTCATTCACCCACTGACAGCACAATAATTAAAATTTAAAGTGAAGATGGGTGTAATGGTATGTCAGTGGCTGAGGAGTTCTTGACACTGCTGTAAATCCTTAAGAATTAGATTGTCATAACATGCCTCTAACTTCCCCTACAACTGGCTCTTTCATCTAGCCTTCCACCGGGGCCTCATTATTTTCTTCAATCTAGAAATGTAGAGTTGGACACATAGTTTCATCTCAGATACTTGTCATGGAAGAGAATTACGGTACATACTTTCCCAAAATAATCAAGGAAACCTTGTGTTTAATCTGAGCTGAAATATCGCATTCGGAGGCATTTCAGAGCCCTCTGGCTTTTTAACGAAAATGTATTCTTATCTGTTCATTGGACTTGCTACATAGGCTGATTCTTGGGCAAGATGTTACCTGTCTAAGAGAGGCAGATCTGATTTATTCAGCCTTCTATTACATCTACTCCTGCTGTTTCTTACTACTTGGGAATGAGGCCTGTTTTTCTGCCTTCATACGTGTTGAATGCTATGTATGGAAACCTGAGCTCCCCTAGTAATGTATAAGACAGATTATCAATCATCACACGTATATCTTAGTCATTGCCTCATCACTGGCACCATGTTTGCATTGCAGTTTGTACATCCTCTTGAGTGTTGTTTAGTCATTAGTCATTTTGCATGGTAAAACAATTCTAGGAAATATGTTTTAAGTGAAAAATATTCATGCAGTAGAAAACAAAATGTGATAAAATTGGTTTAAGACCCAATGCAGCCTAAAAAAAAATAATTAAAAAAAAAAAAAGTGATGCATACTGTATCTTTGCTGCTGATTCCCTGATCCATCGTGATGTCACAACCATTAGCAGTGATTGGCTGCAGCGGTCACATGTCACGTTAGAGCCTGGCGGGGGGACCAGGTTAGCGTTGGCATGAGTGCATCAGGGAAATATGAAGGTGACTGTTACCCTTTTTGTTATTTTCACCATTGTGAGTTGTTGCTAGAAACTTTCATGGCTAATCCCTTTAAGAAAGTGTTGTGGTGACGAGATCGCACCTTCAGACAACACAAAAAATCTCAGCTCGGTAATTGTAACATTCTGTTTGTTTTTGTACAAGTTTAGTTTGTCTTTGGCTCTTGATTAGGAAATTTCTTTTAATCTTTATAAGAAAACTTGCCAAAAGCATGAAGCTGCGTGCAAAAAAGAAAACCATTACAAAACCACAGTAGAAAGGCTGTAATTAAACTGTCAGAGAGCAAACAAAAAATAAGACCTTATTTTTTGTTTGCTCCCTGACTGTTCCAGTACAAGTATCTTAACTGCGATTTGTAGATTTCTAAAGAATATAATCTCGTGGTATTTGACATATTAAAATAACAGAAAAGACGGGAAACATAAACTCGCGGCTTTATATCTAAGGGGAACTTAGGATAAAAACAAATGAGCATATACCCTGCAGTAAGTAAATAAATAACCTTAGTACATCCGTACACGTAAATAACATGGGGTACTTAGTTGACACTATTTTGATCAAAAATGCTTAAAAGCCATCCTACCGCGACAAGGTGTACCTCATCAGGATGGTCTCTAACTCCTAAAGTTCACCTCGCAACGTGTCGGCAGGCCATAAAATAGAGCGGGCAGCCTCCTAGTTTTTGAGGTATGACTTGCAGTTTGTGTAAATGCCACCAAAGATGAAGTGTTCCTAGTTATTCCGGGTTGATAAAGTCGTGGTTGTATATATCCTCATAGCTAAGGTTTCTGTGTGGCAATTCTTTGGGTTCTGAAATGTAAAAATATGTCAGTTGGTTGTTAGTTGTGTTCTCCCGAGAACTGAGTAAATTGGGCATCTTTGTCATCCAACCTTATGCAAAAAACTATAAACTCCACAGACATGTTCAGACCATAAAGTTCGCATTTTAATAGTCTAGTTAGATTATAACTTAATGTATTACTTAATGATTGGTAATAAAATATGATTTATATTCATTAGTATCAGGGTTATTTTACAGAGACTAGTAAAACGAGGTAACGCTGCTCTTCCCAGCACTCGGTGGAGCCAGACATCATCTTCTTTTTGGTTAAGTGAGCTGTGGAATGCGTGTTTTGTAATCTCCCTCTGTTAAGTTTCGCTCTCACTTTACACTTACCCTGTTTTTTTTAATCAGCCTTGAGAAATAGAAATTATCATTATGTCATCAATGGCAACTGGGCTATTAATTACCCCGGAGAATTCAATGTGGCAGGAACCAAGGTCCAGTACAAGCGCTCCGCTGACAACCAGGAAACTTTTGAGGCCACAGGACCAACTGATGAGGATTTGCATGTCATGGTGAGTTTTCAGTATGTATTGTTATTATTTTCCTCAGTTTTGCACTACACAATAATATAGTGGATGTAATAACCTAAAAGCGCCACGATGTTATCAGAACATGATATACACTTGTGGAGAAGTACAACAAGTTTGAACGCAGTATCTGAAACTTTTAATCCATTCACTCATACGATTTTGACATGAACTAAAGTGCAGTGTCTAAAATAGCAATATGTTAAGTAAATTAATTATCAGTTGATAGATAAGCATGCAGAAACAAAATCCTGAATCAAACCAGAAACGTCACATGCCATGATAATCCATTTTGTTGAAGAATGTTTCCAGGCAACCAACAACAAAAATAACACTGGTATTTGATCATCCCCTCCAGGCATCTGCTCTCAAATCTAAAATAACCTGATAAAAAATAAAAAGGCAGCTAATTTAGTATCTTATTATGTGCCGCATCTTAATGTACAACTGTGTAAAGCTAAATCTGGACTGGAAATCTACACTGCCAAAATGCCTGACCAAGTCAGTGTCAGAGTGCACTAAAGGTACCTTCACACTGAACGATATCGCTAGCGATCTGTGATGTTGCAGCGTCCTGGATAGCGATATCGTTGAGTTTGACACGCAGCAGCGATCAGGATCCTGCTGTGCCATCGTTGGTCAGAGCAGAAAGTCCAGAACTTTATTTCGTCGCTGGATCTCCCGCAGACATCGCTGAATCGGCGTGTGTGACGCCGATTCAGCGATGTCTTCACTGGTAACCAGGGTAAACATCGGGTTACTAAGCGCAGGGCCGCGCTTAGTAACCCGATGTTCACCCTGGTTACCAGTGTAAATGTAAAAAAAAACCAAACACTACATACTTACATTCCGGTGTCTGTCCCCCGGCGCTGTGCTTTCCTGCACTGTCAGCGTCGGCCAGCCGTAAAGCAGATTACAGCGGTGACGTCACCGCTGTGCTTTCCGGCCGGCGCTCACAGTCAGTGCAGGAAAGCACAGTGCCGGGGGACAGACACCGGAATGTAAGTATGTAGTGTTTGTTTTTTTTTACATTAGCACTGGTAACCAGGGTAAACATCGGGTTACTAAGCGCGGCCCTGCGCTTAGTAACCCGATGTTTACCCTGGTTACCCGGGGACCGGCATCGTTGGTCGCTGGAGAGCTGTCTGTGTGACAGCTCTCCAGCGACCACACAGCGACGTTGCAGCGATCTAGATCGTTGTCTAGATCGCTGCAGCGTCACTAAATGTGACGGTACCTTTAGGGGAATGGGAATTTCTCAGTTGCAGAGAGTGTGTCAACCATCCCTGCCAGAGCCACTACCATCAACCATCCCTGCCAGAGCCACTACCATCAACCATCCCTGCCAGAGCCAATACCATCAACCATCCCTGTTAGCGCCACTACTATCAAGCATCCCTGCCAGCACCACTGCTATCAACCATCCCTGCGAGAGCCACTACCATCAACCATCCCTACCAGCGCCACTACCATCAACCATCCCTGCCAGCGCCACTACCGTCAACCATCCCTGCCAGAGCCACTACCGTCAACCATCCCTGCCAGAGCCACTACCATCAACCATTCCTGCCAGAGCCACTACCGTCAACCATCCCTGCCAGAGCCAATACCATCAACCAAGCCTGCCAGAGCCACTACGGTTAACCATCCCTGCCAGAGCCACTACCATCAACCATCCCTGCCAGAGCCACTGCCGTCAACCATCCCTTCCAGATCCACTACAGTCAACCATTCCTTCCAGAGCCACTACAGTCTACCATCCCTGCCAGAGCCACTACCGTCAACCATCCCTGCCAGAGCCATTAACGTCAACCATCCCTTCCAGAGACACTACAGTCAACCATCCCTTCCAGAGCCACTAGAGTCAACCATCCCTGCCAGCGCCACTACCGTCAACCATCCCTGCCAGAGCCACTACCGTCAACCATCCCTGCCAGAGCCACTACCGTCAACCATTCCTGCCAGAGCCACTACCGTCAACCATCCCTGCCAGAGCCACTACAGTCAACCATCCCTGCCAGAGCCACTACCATCAACCATCCCTGCCAGAGCCACTACGGTTAACCATCCCTGCCAGAGCCACTACGGTTAACCATCCCTGCCAGAGCCACTGCCGTCAACCATCCCTTCCAGAGCCACTACAGTCAACCATCCCTTCCAGAGCCACTAGAGTCAACCATCCCTGCCAGAGCCACTACAGTCAACCATCCCTGCCAGAGCCACTACCATCAACCATCCCTGCCAGAGCCACTACCTTGAACCTGGCACAGGATGTTTGTGGCTACTGAACAATATTAGTAAATAAAATACAACAGATTAAAATTCAGCATAACCGCATCTTTAGAGCAGAATTCACATCATAGAGAATCCTCATCATTGCAGTTGAAAGATTTCCTAGTTAATGAAGCAGTACTATCAAAGTTTTTATCCCCTTAATATATTGCAGTCCTCATATTATATAGCACAAATGCTCATTTTGCTTTTCTACCCAGATAATTATTCTCTTTCCTATTAGGTCTATGACACCACGTGATTAAACACTTACTAGCTGAATCCTTCTAAGCTCTATGTAGATACAGAAGGTCAATTTTCTCTGTATGAGTCATGAGTCACTGCAAAAGACCCTGGCAGTGGGAGGAGGGAGCAACTGGTCAGGAGTTGAAAAGGGGAATGATAAACACAGGGATAAAACACTTTTTGATTCTACATAGAGCAGAGAAAAGAGAAGAATTATCTGGGTAGAAAGGCAAAATGAGCAACTGTAAGTACACAGTGCTGTATAACATGAGGACTGCAATATATGAGGATGCATTTTTTGATGGGAAGAGGGCTTCTTTAAATAATCCCAGTGATATACCTAATAATATTGTATTGCAGTCATATTTAAACATTATATGGAGATGTTATTTGGTTACTATATTCTTGTATTATTTAACCCTTGAATGACCATGCCTAATTTGGCCTTAAAGGGAATCTGTCAGCAGGATTTCACTTACAAACTTTTTTATATGCGGATGTAGCTCTTTCATAGACAAGCCCAGCAATACCTTTACATGTCCATTGCTGAAAAATCAGCATTTCAATGGATGTGCAACCTGAAGAGCTATTGTAGATCTGACACCCCAGTTCTATTCTTCTTGCTCATTTGCTCATCCCCTGTGGCTGCTACTTGATCTATCATGGGTAAGGATGCAATACAGTTTTGAGTCATTCAATATTGCACAGGCACTTTGGCTAAATTTGGCTTTAAATGTCTATTGAGGCAATTATTCTCATATATTGTTCCATTTTTCCCATGCCACACCAATGATGGACCTTATATTCCTGCCATTTCATGGTAGGATGCGGTTTTGCTAGATATTTACTATCTGCCACTGGGGATTGTGGTTCGTTGTCATCCTTTCTGTTTTGTCTTATTTGTGATATTATGGGTTATTTTCAATGAAGACTATTTTTTACAATTTGCCATTAATACTCCTCTTGTCCTTGATTGCACCATGAAAATACTTAACGCATTATCTATTCAGGAATCAAAAATTTGTGGTGACTACTCCTATAGGAGCTATAATGTAATGGCATCTGCTACCTGTTGTCACTGGCTGAAAACCACAAGAGAAGAAATGGATGTCAAATCATAAGAGCAGAAACAGATATACTTTGGCATTCATTATAATCATAGCCATACACATTCATGCTCAGCTCAGCCAAGCATGCATGTGTTTTCAATGACAGGAGGAGCCACGCCACGATGGCCACCCTTATCTCCTGGTGACCTAGACTTCACCTTTCTTGCTTTTCCTGAATAAGTTAACTGTAAACAAGGCCTATTACGGCCGAAATGTCGGTTCTATTATTTATGGCAAATGTGTGTTAATCATCACAATAAATACGAAATATCTCTTTGGACTCACTTATGTGCCTCAAGGTTCCTCTATACTACATACTTATTTTTCTGGCCGACTCCAATTTTGGTTTGCGGATCCCCTCGCTACTACTAGGAGGAGGAATAAGCCTTCTAGTGACAGCTCATCTCGCTTGAAAGCCAAAGGATTGGATGTTGAAATTCAACATATCCTTCCTTGTGTCCCCAGACATCATCTGTAGCGGGTGAGTTGGAAGGCCTCCATACACATTAGATAGACGGCCAGTCTTGCTAAAAATGGTGGGTTTGGTTGAATCTACTGTAATTTGTATAGCCCCCTTGAATTGCAGAAGATGATGGTTAATGATGATTTTTTCATTGTCTAGGTCCTTTTCACAGAGCAGAATTCGGGCATAGAATATGAGTATTGGCTTCCTAAGAATTACTATATCAACCATCAGAGAGACCGCAGCTCCTTACTAGATACTGTGGAAACAGCCCTATCTCCAACCCTTCCTCCTACCACTCCAGGTCCAGCAGCTACAGTACATAGTGGTAAGTAAGCGCAGTGGCATTGTAGGCGCTCTTCTTTCAGCAAATATTTATCTTCAAAAGGAAGGAAAACTGACTCGATGCCACTGACATTTACTCAGATATGCTATTTGCATATATTTTAATACCTAGATACCATTACCTAGCCCTAGAGGGTTTCCACGCATCCTACTGGTTCGTCTTAACGATGCCTTCTGCCTGAATAATCTAATATTATTATGGATTGCTTACTTGTTTAGTATGGGCATCTGGTGAACTCTTCATGCAGTTGACATTGTTGTTTTAAATAACAGTATATGAAAATTAATGTACTAGATAACCCTATTTAGTGTGTGAAGACAGCTGTTAATGAACCTGAGAGCAGCTGTAAAATCTATGACGCCTTAGTTCACTATTTCAGAGATTTTTTTAAAGAGACAAGTTCATTAGATGTGAACTGAATGGACGTGACGGCTGTATGTGATTATTTCCATTTTACCTCCTACAATATTCACTTACATGATAAAAATCATAGCTTGTATCCTGATGTCCAACACAGCGAGTTCGATCTATCATCTTGTTTCTATTCATGTATACAACATTACTAAACATCACTGATGTACACTGCTGGCACACGACATATCTGACATCTGTAGATATGATACACTGCTGCAGTTATCAGTGTCTACACGGCTTTAAAGAGAACCTGTCAAAACCAGGCAGTATTTGTTTTTATTTTATTCCTACTGCTCCTCCGAGTATTTTCATTTCTGTTTTGTTTAATCCTTCACATAGTCCCAGACATATGGTCCACTTTATTTAGTGCTTTTTTTTTTTTTTTGCAAAGGGGGAAGGGGGGTGTCGTTATAAAGGGGCGTGTCTCCCAGGATCATCTGGGGGCGTGTCTAGACTTTTCTGTATAATTACCTTGTGACCCACGCCCCCTTCGTAAAGTGAATTAAAACTGAAAGGCACTAAATGAAAGGACACATATCTCTGGAAATGTATGGTGAATTTAAGAAAGAAAGACCCGTAATACTCTGGTGATCAGTGAGCGTAAAATAAGTCCAGGTCCTCTTTGAAGAATTGTGGGCTCTTTACATCATATTTTAGGCATCTGCAAAGTGACTAACTTTGAAGGTCACAAACAAATTGTTCCGATGTATTGCTCAGCATAGCTGCAGAATAATGGTCAGATGTAGTTCAACTCTGCTGTCATTTGGCCATCTTTACGTTGGCTCTACATTTTTTAGATATATAGCAAAGCTCGTTACTATTATCTCCTGTTATTGAGCCCCTGAAATCAGATTTGGGTGGGCTGTGTGATACACCTGGCATCCAGATGAACATTTAGTAGGAGTACGATAGGGTATCGTCAGATAGGTGGCTGAGAGCAGTGGACTGCCTGGGATCTTCTCACAACATTCGCCCCATTATCCGTTTCAGGCCAAACACAGAGTATATGGTCTCCCAAATTCTGCTTCTAGGAACTGATTGCACTCTCTGCTTTTCCCGCCATTAAAGTGTTACTCCCTCCATACACATTTATGGCACAGTCACAGGGTAAGCTAGAAATGTCTTCAGAACATAGTCCTGCCACCTCCAGAGATCGAGGTGTGGTCACTTTGGCTCTCTCCATTTATTTGTTATGGGAACGGCAGAGCACCGCTCAGGATTTTCATAAATAGGAATGATTGCGGGCTATGCCGACAATTTCCAATACTAACAAGGGCTGATGACTTTACAAAAACCTCTTTTTTTTATTAATTTCAGTGCTTCCGCAGACAACACTGAAGAAATGGCCGCCCCAGGCCCGGCATGAAAGGGGCAACAAAGAGCTGAATAGGATTAATGAATCCAAAAGAGATGGTAAATAGTGACACAAGTGATGGTATTAATGTATTATGTGACTTGCTCACCACAGTGTGTTTGTGGGTAATGCACCATAGTAACTAAATGGATGTATACCAGCTGTGATGTGGGTGCACAGGATAGTGACTACACATACATTCTCTGGCACTTCCTATGATTTATATCTGTTTTTTGAAAAAAAAATAGGTAGATTGAAAATTGGAGTGTTTGCTAATGACAACCAATCAGGTCACAGTTTTTTTTCCCAAAAGTTCTCTAAAAACTGTGAGGTGTACTGTGATTAAGAATCTGCAGAAATGAAAGTTATGCAGAACCATATGGAGTCAATAATTAGACAAAAATATTAAATAACAAATCGACACAGACAAACAATTCTAACGTTTAAAATTCTACACAAACAAAACAGGGTGGATGTAATAATCCAGAATAAGCCCCAAGAACAGGCAAATGGATGAAGACCCTATGGTCCCCCTGGATTAACAATGATCAGTCAGCACATATGTAAAGTCTGATATAGATATACGTATATGATCCTTTTCATACCTTATTGCTGTGTAGTTGTACAAGCTTCTCAGGTGTAATCTGGTTGACACAAACTCCTACATTTTCACATAGACAAATGTTTTACATCTTCTCCAGTAGGTACACTTTGCTGTATGTCAGGGGACCTGGAATAGTGCAGCACATTTTATAATGTCTCCTCAGTCCTACGTTTCTCTGCAGGTGCTGAGATGGTACTGACTTTGTGACAGGCCGTCTAAGAGTAAGTTCACACTAGGCATTTTTCAGCGTTTTTTTTTCTGCAGCAAAACCTGACCTCTTGGCAGAAAAGAAGAAGCAGCAGAAAAAAAGCATTCCAGAAAACGTTTTGACGTGCCTGCTGACCGCATGGGAATGCAACTTTTTGTGTTCCCATGCGGTCGGCGGGCACATCAAAACTCCGCATGCGGATGCATCCGCATACAACGTATGTCCCTGCGTACCCAATGTTAAAGATAGGGACGCAGGCGGAAGTAGGCGGAGCTTAAGGGAGGATGTACGCAGCCATACGCAGGCCAGCCAAACGCAGGTGTGTAACCAGCCTTAGGCCTGCTCTAGCAGAGGTCAGGTGCTTGCGTATTAAAGAGGTTATCTATGACAACCCCAGTTTAATCAATTCAGGACCCAATGTAAAATAAAAATAGTGTATAGTCCCCTCCTGCCACGGTGCAATACCAGTGATGTCTGCCACGGTGCCATACCGGTGATGTCTGCCACGATGTTCCTAGAAAGTGACTTGTTGTGTTACGTGCTAGCTGCAGCTGATGAGCGTCTGGTCATCAGGTGCCTCCTTTACTATTTCAACAGAGTTGATGTCCACCCAAATGAAATGTTAATGAGCTGCAGCCAATGACCAGCCGTAGTATAGATATGCACCTTCTATACAAAAAAATGTATCTATGTCTTATATTCTTCATACTGAGTAATAAGTCACTTTTTTTACTAGGCATGAAAGCATAAAGTAGTTTCTACCCTCTAATGGAAAGCTTGTTTTGTGATTTCATATTAAATATATGCACAGTTTTACCTATTTTTCCTAAATGAACTGAGTCCTCAAATTGCCTCTCTATTATGGGATGGGACTGATAGATTTTCATATCAATATGGGTGTGTATGCCTCATAGATTGATATTGTTACCCCACCTCGGTGATATAAAAGTGTTCTCTTATTCCACCCAGGAGTGTGGCTTTAAGAATTTCTGAACTCAGTAGAATGGGTGTTTGGAAAGTTCTGTTAGTATCAGAGGTGTAGCTATGGATTCAGCACTGTGCGGGCAAAACAAATCTGAGTGGGCCCCTAACCTAGGTAACCATGTTAACATCTGCGGCGGTGCACCTTAATTCTACTGGGCAAAGTGTACTGCATACTGTTACTGAAAATTAACCACTACACAAAGACCAAGATTAATATTAGAGCATACATATGGTGATAGATACTAGTTCTGCAGAACATATTAAGAGATTACAGAATAGTTACAAATAGTTTACGTTCTCTCTGATGGGGTGGTTCACTTTTTCCAAGTGTTCCATGAACACTCTTTATCAAGGTGTGCAAAATTATTAGCTTATTTTTTAGGTAAAATGGTCCCAAGAAAAGAAGATTCACCTGACTATGGAGTAAGAAAAATAAGTCTTACTAAGTGATGTAGCACTCTTGAAATTGTACCATATTGGGGTGTGGTCTCAGAACCATCAAAAGTTTAGTTGTAAATAGTCGAAATGGTCGCAAAAAAACATGGTGAGAAGAAAAATCTGCACATTAACTGCCAAAGATTTGAGAAGAATCCAACAAGAAGTGACCAGGAAGCCATTATCCTCCAGTGCTGTCATATTCCAGAACTGTGACCTCCCTGGAGAGCTTAGAAGTACAAGGTGCTCGGTGCTCAGAGACGTGGCCGAGATAAGTAGGCTGAGCCCGACCATCACTGAACAAGACACTGAAGTTGAAACATCAAGACTAGGTCAAGAAAGCATGAGCATGACTCTTGACAGATCAGGCTACTTTCACACTAGCGTCGTGCACTGCACGTCGCTATGCGTTGTTTTGTAGAAAAACGCATCCTGCAAAAGTGCTTGCAGGATGCGTTTTTTCTCCATAGACTTGCATTAGCGAAGCAGTGCGACGCATTGCCACAAATCACAACCGTCGTGCGACGGTTGCGTCGGTCCGTCGCCACCAAAAAACGTTGCATGTAACGTTTTTTGGTGCATCGATACCGTCTTTTCCGACCACGCATGAGCGGCTGGAACTCCTCCCCCACCTCCCCGCACATCACAATGGGGCAGCGGATGCGTTGAAAAACAGCATCCGCTGCCCCCGTTGTGCGGCGCTTTCACTGCTTGCGTCGGTACGTCGCAACGACGCAATTCGTCGTGCGTCGTACGACGCTAGTGTGAAAGTAGCCTCAGATGGATGAGCCCGGGGTTAGATCATTAATGGGCACAGACCTCCACTTCGACCCAGATGCCAGGAAGGTGGTGGTGGGGTACTGGTATGGGCTGGTATTATTAAAGATGAGCTAGTTGAATCTTTTTGGGTTGAATATGGAATTAATGTCAACTCACAAAACTGTACTGCCAGTTTTTAGAAGATACTTTCTTCAAGCAGTGGTACAGCAAAAAAGTCAGCATTTTTCAAGAAAATCGTAATTTTTAGGCAGGACAATGTTCCATCATATGCATCAAAGTCCTCCACTGCTTGGAATAAGGCCTTTACTAGCCAGTAAAGGCCTTAAAGATCAAAGAATAATGCCATGGCCCCCTTCTTAATCTGACCTAAACCTATTGAGAACTGGTGATTTAAGGTTAAGGAAAACAGTCACCTCTTTGAACAGTGTCTAGGAGGCGGTGATTTGTTGCTGCCCAAAAGTTAAACAATTGAGATGGGATAATGTACATTTTTAATTTAGTTGCATAATAATTCTGCACACATAGATATTCTCCTAGTGCATGCCACTGCCATTCTGTTGGCTGCAAGTGAAATGTGACCTGCGGCCTACACAACACAGTGTGGTAGGACAGGGAGTCCTTGGCTGCCTGCTCTGCCTCAGAGTTTAACTGTATCAGCACGCTATGCATGTCGATACATATAAGAGTGATGGTTTCCCCGGGGCGGTTTGGCTGGGGTTACCACCTCTTTTGCCTTCTCCTTTTTTGCCCCGATAGCTAATCTACTTATAAATCCCCTTATCTAAATTTGCTTGGTGATCATTGTTACCTTAGAGGAGGCAACAAAACCTCGAATTCTAGGTGTTGTTACCATGAGAACGTCAACTGTTTTTGACTTAGTTGTCAGTGTTGTCTTGCAGAAGAGGTGGATGGAGGAATCCTGCGGTTTGGTGGCTTACAAAAGGCAGGAAATGTGGATGGAGAGCTTTCATATCATAAAGTTGGGATCTCTAAGTAGAATTTATGTTCTTGAATATGCTCTACAAAATTCTACTAGAAGATCATCTTTTATATTTTACATTTTTATGTTTCCTGTTACATTAATCTTCAAACTTATGTCATCTCTTGATATCGGTAGGTACTTAGAGGAAGCAATATAACATTTACTGAGGTGTTGGCCATCAGTATTGGTATACAATATTGAACTGTTATGAAGAATTTCACTTCTACCACACAATGCGGTGCCCTGTTTACAGCGGGTTCTTGCTTCCTTGAACAAGCACTGGGAATGTGACACTGAGCTGCAGCGCTTGTCTCAGTCTAGCTTATTTCCATCACAAATATGTTGGGTTTGCAACCTTTAAATCTCTTAGGCTGCTGCTGAGCTAATCATGAAGGACAATGAACTTCCCGGCTTTAAGTGAAATTAGGCAAAAACCACTGATTATTGTGGGCCATGTATGTGGCATTGACCTAGAGTTATGGCTTCATGCCAGTGTATATACAAGTTTGCTTATCCTAGCGTTATAGGAGGTCATGTTTTGGAAGTCGCAGCTATGAGCTTTCGTTTCCAGTAGTTTCATGCTCCTATCCCAAGTTGTGAAAAAGTAGCAGCTCTCTATGCCACACTATTTCCTTCACTTCCATTCATTTCTATGTCAGTTACACAAGAAGTGTAGAGCAGCTCCTCTTGGCTATCTTTGTGACCCCCTTCTGGTGGCCGGGACCCAGTCGCAGCTGTTCCCATCTCAAACATGTTATTTGCCGAAACGATAAAAGATGATCAAAATGCTCAAAGTCTTTCCTGCTGCCTATGTTTTGATGCTTAGGTGTGCCCGTACATGTAGCTGCTTGGGTCGTGCAGTCAAAGACTAGAAGCAGTGCATATGATTTACTGCATGTTGCCGGTGTTTAATGATGCAGCAATTTTAGATTTCCAATTTCTCCAAAATGAGAGTTTCATAAATTAAAAGTGGTAACTCCCTGCATTTGTTTTACAAGATCCGTGCAGTTCCCTGTTTATTTCATAGGGGAACCATGTGATGCGTCATCATTAATTCTTTACAAGTAATGCCATACATAGCCAGTAAATAGGCATGGTACCTGCAGGTATATAAATAAACTTATCTTCTTTTTTTTATATTCCTGATTTAGTGTTGAAGTCCGTTTTCCTTCATACTTTCTGCTTGGCTGCCTGTAAATGTTACCTTTGATCTGTTAGCAGGATATCATTTCAGGAGTGGCAAAGCGAAGATGCAGAAAATTATCTGGAAAAAAATGTCAGGATGTCAGCTATTTGGCAAAAACACCCTGGCACTGTGCCAATTGTTCATTTCCCAAACTCTGTTGTATGGTAAACTCCCAACAGTGTGGAAAGGAATGGGGTGTGTGAGTGTTCGGGACCTTGTTGTTTTTTCAGAAGATAGTGTATCAGACTGATAAATGCTGGACATGTGGAAATGGTTGAGGAGTATCAGTGTCACGTTTTCTGGCTGCAGCAGGGCAGATTCAAGTGCTGGGTTCTGTCTCTGGCTCTCTGGGGTACTTTACTGGAATAAGTATTCATAGATCGGACCTGAACCCTGCAGAACAGGTGATCCTTCTCCAGGAAGTTTACAAGGGACCTGCCTTCCCCACATTAGACTTTGGAGCGTTTAATTAAGAAAGGATTTGAATATTTTACTTCTGTAGGATCGACGAAAAAAAGGATTAATTGTTCTTGCTCACAAAAATACAAATGTTTTTGGTGAGTGTCTGATCAGCGTCCTGTAGGCGCGATAGCACGGTGATTGTGACATCAGGCTTACACTTATGTAATTACTACTAAAGGCGTTTCTGTTTAAATATAGCGCTCTAATACAACCCCTGGCAAAAATTATGGAATCACCTTCCTTGGAGGATTTTCATTCAGTTGTTTAATTTTGTAGAAAAAAAGCAGATCCCAGACATGGCACAAAACTAAAGTCATTTCAAATGGCAACTTTCTGGCTTTAAGAAACACTAAAAGAAATCAAGAACAAAAAATGGGGTAGTCAGTAATGGTTACTTTTTTAACCAAGCACAGGGGAAAATAATGGAATCACTCAATTCTGAGGAAAAAATGATGTAATCGCCCTGTAAATTTTCATACCCAAAAATAACACCTGCATCAAATTAGATCTGCTCGTTAGCCTGCACCTAAAGAGAGTGAACATCCTCCAAGGCCGGTGATTCCATAATTTTTGCCAGGGGTTGTATACTTTTTGTTTCAATTCCATTTTTGAAATATTTGTTTGCAGTGAGTGAATGAGAACAAAAATCTCTATATTCAGAGGCTGCAAACCAGGGGAGGACATACCGCTGGTGCGACCTGTTAAGGAGAGTTAGAGGTTGTCCACTACTTTAACGTTGATGGCGTATCCTTCACATAGGGTATCAATGTCTGAACGGTTGGTGTGCAACACAAAGTTCTCCCTGTGATAAGCTGTTACCGATGTCACCTGGAACTGCAAACTGCACGGCACAGCTCCGTTGATGGAATAGTGGCTGCGGCTAGGTACTGCATATCCACCCCCTATTGAATTTGAATAGCCACTGGCACTTACAACAGCTGATCGGCAGGGGTTGCGGGTGTCCTAACGCTAGGTCATCATTCTTAAAGTAGTGGAAAACATCTTGAAGGCGGCCCTTGCACAGGGACGCGCTTGCATGCTTTATAACATGCAAGTACATGCTCCTTGTCTAGGAAACTGGTCACCTCTGATAGACTGCAGAGGTGGCCACTGGTAACCAAGGCAATGGGCAGTCAACAATAATATCAAAATCCCTCCATTCTTGATAACAGAGAGGATTTTTAGTAACAGATAAATCACAGGCTTGTTTTTACTATTACTTTACAATTTAACCTATGTATAAAACAAAGTGTGGACCCCTGGGTGGGCATCACTGATTTAGGAAAGTGTGGATCAACTAATGTCATCCTCTGAATTTTATATCTAGCACAGCCTGGGACAATAGATTGGTATAGATATATGAAGTTGATTCCTTCTTCATTTTCATGGTCTGGAAAAAGTGTCCATACTTTTTTTTACTGCCAAGAACTGTTCTGTTTTTAAAAAAGAAAAAAAAAAGTGTTCAGATGCCACATTTCCCACATAATTGACAACTACTGAGCCCCAGTGAGAGCGGTTAGGCTGCTGGCTTCATGTACAGGAGAGGTAGGATCGCCTGTTGGGTATCTCTTCCGTATATACTTTGACTATTTTTTCATAAAACTGTATCCTGACTTGTAACATTAAAACCTAAGAGCAACAACTTTCTTAGGTATCCTACGGCAAGCACAAAACATAATATAATTGCATAACAATCTGATAAGACCTTGATATTCGTGTTAGGTTTTTTCTTCTTTGAAGAAATCATCAGATTAATTTACTAATTGCAGATAAATGTGGAAAGTGCAGTAAAGTCAAGGGACGGCATAACAAAATCAAGCAGTACTGTCAGAAGGACTTCGGTAAGTCATAATGATTTTCCTTTATTCCTCTGCCAACAGAAGCGCCCATTATGTCCGGCCGCAGTCTTAATAAGCTTGAATGTTTTCACTTGGATGTTTGCAGTGTTCCGAGGGAGAGTTGTCAGTAAGAGGATTGTGGGTAAAGAGACCCGCTATGATGTTCAGGTGATCATTACCTACAAGAACAATTTCCCCATCCTGAGGCGGGAATACATGTGGGTCCCAAACACCTGTGATTGCCCCAGTTTACTGGAGAAACAGGAATATATTCTGATGGCCCGGAGACATGTCAACTATGAAAAGACTCTCAACCGGATATTGCTTGAAACGGACAGTTTTGTGCGTCCGTACAAACCAAAGGAAGACCAAATGCTTCGAGACCTTGACCAAGAATGTGCCAAGTTCGGGTATCAAATACACCCCAAACTGAACCAATAACCTTTCTGATGAGCAAGAATTCACTATGTACAGACAGTATGTGTATAGACTATTTAAAGGATTTCTGGACAGATCTACATTTGAGATGTATTGTAGTATTTCATACTGGTGCTAGGACATATAATGTAATTATAATGGCACGTGTTGCTAGTCTGCCTAAAAGTGCAAATTTTGAAGGGGTAAATATCTAAGAAGGCGCAATCCATACTAGTACACTCATTAATACACAAGACGTTATTTTCTACACACAGTGCATATATTTAGGATATAAAACAATATATGCAGATACACAGGCTGGTGTGTGGACAGACGCACAGCTGTGTTCTCCACATTACACAGCAATACCATAATCTACTACACTGCGGCACATGTCGATTAGTGGTGCAGTCGCTATAAACCTTGCCCAATGTAGATCACGTTTCTTTACATTTTATAAACCAAATCCCTTTTCTAGATGTCCTGTTTTATACCAGATTGTATTAAAATGTATATTCAGCCATATATTTATAGACAAACACAGAGATGCATATGCGGTATGCATAATTTATTTTCACATGCTTTGGCAAATGAACCGTCACTTATTAAAGCAGCGAGCGGCATTAACCGGTGTGCAAGAATATCTATTTATACAAGGTGATATGTGTAAAAGGATGTGAGTGTAAGTGCGAGTGAAGCTGTATGTTTGAAATATGTTTTACAACGCATTTATTAAAAAAATAAAACCTAAAACACGTCTTGCTGCTTTTTTTTTTATAAATGGTGCAGGTGTGGGGTCAATTCTTTCTACAGGAAGGTTAATACAGGGTTTTGAACAATTCTTCCATTAGTTGTCTGCATTAGGCACTCTTTGTTATATTATAAAATTCTATAAAATGACACCAACCCAGTAATGGAAATCATTGTGAGCAATTAATGCTGTGTGGCTATCCGACATCTTCCCTAGTCCCTGACCCATCCATGCCATTTAATATTTTGCTTCTATTTCAAGCCCCTCTATGTCATGCCGTCCACTAAGCCATGGGGTCTTTCTATTCTCCTTCATACCTACTTGCTCTACCCCTTTCTTTAAAGAGGTTGTCCCCTACTAGGACAACCCTTTCTTAAACTAAATGTTTGGCCCCAGTAAAATATTAAAGCCTATACTCGCCTCCCATGCTGATGCCGTTCCAGCGATGCCAGCACTCGCTATTCAGGGGCTGTGATGCGGTGGAATAACACATGATGCCTGATGCCCAATCATCACTGGGGTCCCTGTCTTCGCCTTCAGACAAACTGAACATGAAGAGGAAGTCTGGGCTGCAACTGATCTATGACTTCCTCTTCAATGCATCACAGCCCTGGGGCGAGCGAGTGCTGACACCACGAGAACTGCGCCGGCACGGGAGGTGAGTATAGGCTTTATTATTTTATCGAGGCCGAACATTTAGTTTAAGAAAGGGTTGTCCTAGTAATGGACATCCCCTTTAAGTCCCACTACTTTTTTCGTCTTCCTCCTGCAGGGCCCTCTGCTGTCAATCTTCTGGCCAAGATGCCAGTAAGTAGGAGGAGACCGTTGGAATTTCTACCATCGAATTAACAGTCCCACGTGCAAGGCATGTGAAATGCGTGGACTCTGAGCTGCATTAAGGAGCTATGCAGCTTAAAGGCTTTTTTCATACTCTTCATAAATTTCTGCAGTCACTGTATGTCATTGCAGATTGCAAAATCCTGACTGGGTGCAATGTGTCTGCCATCAATTGGCCGCTAGTGTGCGATTTTCATATTTGCCGAGACGTGCCAAATAGGAATTTTTTTTCAGCTACTCTCAATATTCTACTGATGAAGAAGATAAAAAATGAGTCGGTATGTGGCAACCACTGAAGGAGAAGACAGAGCCAAAACCTGACTGTGTGCATATTGCACACTATTAGCATTCTGCGATCACATAGAGTGACCGCAGAGATTTAGCTGAGAACCCCTTAACAGAGGACCTGTCAAAATATTATATTCCTGTTTTTCCCCGGGGGATGATAGGGTTTTATTTTATATTGTGACCAATATGCAGATTTTATGTTTTTACTAAGGTGGTGTTGCTCACAGGTAATTACGGTATATGGAGCAGTCTTAAGACACGTCCCAAGAGAATCTTCTGAACAGTGCAGCAATGGTAAGGAGAAAAAATTCAGATTGGGAACAATAGAAACAAAAAATAGGTTCATAAAACAGTTTATTGGCCAGAATTCTGGCATAAAACTGTTTTATAACGGCTCACGATTTTAGCACAACCCGTAGATGCACACAAAGGTGCTACCTTTGCCATTTTTATATCAGTTTCGGCAGTTCTTTGAAAAGCAGTTGGAGGTTTGACAAATTAATGTGTGTCCAAGTTCGTTACAGAAAATTCATCTTAATTTTACAGCAGAAAAGTGGCATAAGTTATGACAGAACTTTACTCCAGTGTCTGACTAGAATACATTTCTTCCAGTGGTACACGGCAGCTAAACGCCAGGCTCTGATTCACGTTGCCTGCAATTTGGGCACTTTGGGACTCTGTCAGCACAGGATGACTATTGAAACTATGTCCCGTCGCTCGTTTCTTCACGGTGGGACCAATCATTTATACACACCTCCCACCTGTTTGTTTTCCCTCAATCTCTACCTCTTTTTTGATTGACAGCTCTGGCTTCATAAGGCCAGAGAGTGGGGAGATAAATGGAAACCAAGCAGGTGGGAAGGCGTATATAAATGATTGGCCACGGCGTGAATTACCGAACGCTTGTACTTGGTTTCAACAGTCATTCTATTCTGACAGTCCCTTTAAGAGGTACACACCTTTTAATTCATTTTGCACATCTTACTCCAGCACATTGTTCATCTAGATTGGTGGCAACAACAACAACAAAATACCAGTTTTGATGAATTGGGGCCTGTATTTCTGCAAAGCTATGTTCACACTAGACAGTTTTTCAGGTTTTGCTTTTTTTTTTTCCTTGTGTTTTTTGCTGCGTCTTTTGTGCTTTTTTTCTTACCTTTTGGTCATGCTACATTTCTACGTTTCTTGTGTGTGCTGATAAATTTTAGTGCAAAAAAACCACTAAATCTCATTCTATTTAATCAGGTTTTGGCAAAGAAACGCTGCAAACCTGACATGTGTTTTGGTAAAAAAAAAAAAATGCAGAAAAAACGCCTAGTTTGAACATAGCCTAAACATATGGTTAATTTAAAAAAAATAAAATAAAATGAGCAAATAAAAAACAATATAAAACCCACAAATACTCAGGGAACCGCAGGAATAGAGTAAGAGCAAAAACTGTGTCCTTTTCACCTGGTGTCAGACTCTTTTTTTTTTTTAGGGCATGCTCATATTAGTGTACATTTTCTCATGTAAGAGAATTGGCTAATGACACTGTCTGCATTAGAGCCCAGTGTCATCTTACTGTGATCCGATTCTTTCATATGAGAGAATTGCAGCACAGGTGTGGAGAAGATGGAGAACTTAATTTCCAAATCATCTCCATTGTTTTTGTGCAGGCACGTTGGACTGCACTCGGATGACATCTGATTGCTGTCTAATGTATTACACACACCCATAGACCTGTATGGGTGTGCGTGGTTCGATTTGCCAAGCAACTCACAGCATGCTGTGACTATTTTCTCATGCCAAATCGGAATGAGAAAAAGAAACTCTGATCTGCAGTGCTCCATAGTATAAAATCCGATAAAACATAGTATAGCACTCTGCTGACCTTTACTTTTGCTTTGAGACCGTTGTGTTGCATGCAATATGAAATAAAAGATGCTGCACGCTTCTTGTGTTTAACATATTATTTATTACTTTTGATTATTCTGAAAATTGGTGCTCGATACAGATGAACTGTTGGGGTTGTACCAAAACATGGATGCTTTCCTTCAGAAATAGATCCACAAAAGTGTACAGTGGGTATGGAAAGTATTCAGACCCCTTTAAATTTTTCACTCTATGTTTCATTGCAGCCGTTTGGTAAATTCAAAAAAGTTCATTTTTTTTCACATTAATGTACACTCTGCACCCCATCTTGACTGAAAAGAAACAGAAATGTATAAATGTTTGCAAATGTAATAAAAAAGAAAAACTGAACTATCACATGGCCATAAGTATTCAGACCTTTTGCTCAGACACTCATTTTTAAGTCACATGCTGTCCATTTCCTTGTGAGCCTCCTTGAGATGGTTCTGCTCCTTCATTGGAGTCCAGCTGTGTTTAATTAAACTGATAGGACTTGATTTGGAGAGGCACACACCTTTCTATGTAAGACCTCACAGTGCATGTCAGACCAAATAAGAATCATGAGGTCAAAGGAACTGGCCAAGGAGCTCAAAGACAGAATTGTGGCAAGACACAGATCTGGACAAGGTTACAACAGAATTTCTGCAGTTCTCAAGGCTCCTAAGAGCACAGTGGCCTCCACAATCCCTAAATGAACAGAAGTCTTCCTAGACCTGGCCGTCCAGTCAAACTGAGCAATCGTGGGAGAAGAGCCTTGGTGAGAGAGGTAAAGAAGGACCCCAAAATCACGGTGGCTGAGCTCCAGGGGTGCAGTAGGGAGATGGGAGAAAGTTCCACAAAGTCAACTATCACTGCAGCCCTCCACCAGTCGGGCCATTATGGCAGAGTGGCCTGACAAAAGCCTCTCCTCAGTGCAAAACATATGAAAGCCCGCATAGAATTTGCTAAAAAACATATGAAGGACTCCCAGACTATGAGAAATAGGATTCTCTGGTTTGATGAGACAAAGATAGACCTTTTTTGGTGGTAATTCTAAGCGGCATGTGTGGAGAAAACCAGGCACTGCTCATCACCTGCCCAATACAATCCCAACAGTGAAACATGGTGGCAGCATCATGCTATGGGGGTGTTTTTCAGCTGCAGGGACAGGACGACTGGTTGTCATTGAAGGAAACATGAATGCGGCCAAGTACAGAGATATCCTGGATGAAAACCTCTTCCACAGTGCTCTGGACCTCAGACTTGTCCGAAGGTTCGAACTAGACAATGACCCTAAGCACAGCTAAAATAACAAAGGAGTGGCTTCAGAACAACTCTGTGACCATTCTTGACTGGCCCAGCCAGAGCCCTGACCTAAGCCCAATTGAGCATCTCTGGAGAGACCTGAAAATGTCTGTCCACCAACATTCACCATCCAACCTGACAGAACTGGAGAGGATCTGCAAAGAAGAATGGCAGAGGATCCCCAAATCCAGGTGTGAAAAATTCATGGCTGTACTAGCTCAAAAGGGTGCTTCTACTCAAAACAGAGCAAAGGGTCTGAATACTTATGACCATGTGATATTTCAGTTTTTCTTTTTTAATAAATTTGCAAAAAATTACTACATTTCTGTTTTTTTTTCAGTCAAGATAGGGTGCAGAGTGTACATTAAATGAGGAAAAAATGAACTTTTTTTGTAATTTGTCATATGGCTGCAATGAAACAAAGAGTGAAAAATTTAAAGGGGTATGAATACTTTCCATACCCACTGTAAGTGTCCAAGCCAAGCACCACTGAAGTGAATATAGGGCTGGAGTGAAACCCTGCATACAACCTGTGAACCAGTGTGACACTGGTTTGGGAGAAAGCAGCAATGATTTCCAAATCCTCTGCAACTCCTATAAGAACTTTACCTACTCATGAAAGTTATCATATTTCTGTACATACATTTTTTATTTTATAGCGTAGTCCTCTGAAGCAAAATCCTGGCACATAAACCCATACAAAACTGAATTATCCTGGGTGGTCCTAATTTTTTTTTTTCTCATTAGCACCATGAGTTTGTTACTTTATAAATAAAAGAAAGCTACTGGTATTTATTTTGTGATTAACGTAACCCCTAATTAAGAAATGCCTTGAAGTTGATGCTCTCTGACCATTCACGGTTATAAAAGAAGAGTGTGGATTATAGCATCATAAAGCCTGAGGTTCTCTGCATAACAAAACAATCAAGCAAAAGGAAATTTCCTTTTTCCCAATATATCTGTATACAACAGAATAAGTGTTGTCATGACACCATGCAAACAGTCATTGTATTCTGTCCCGTCACGACAGCTATAAATAATGGACACTGATTCCTCAACTATACAAAGGACAACTGCTCTAACGATATTTCAGTGCAGATCCTGCCTGACCTTGCAAGTCAAGGTAATTCTCTCCCCGGATTTTAGCTTGGGGCTTTCATGGGACATGTCAGGTAGCTTTGGTGCAGTAATCCCATTATGTATAGCTGAGAGCAGAGGTATGCAGACTGCACAGCTTGTACGCAAGTCCTGTTGTGTTGCTTGTAGGCGTCACTTCTACATTACTTGATCTCAGGATATGTTCTTTGTAAAACATGTAGGGACAAAAAAAATATATATATATTTTGGAAATTACTAAAGTCATTCACTGAAACTCACAACACGCATACTATAGAGTTACAAATACAAACCTAAATAAGCTGTATTAGCCACTTCAGGAGTTTTGGGTAATTTTTTTGAAGGTTCTGGGCATAAGGGTTGGTCAATTAGATTTTCATCAGTGATGCCTAAGCTATTGGACTTTGGAGGGACCCCTAATGTAATACACTTAAGACACATAGCCATATATTCTAAAAGTATTGTCATACGAATAGCTATTTCTGCTAACACAAGCTGCAATGTACGTGGAGATCAGTAATGTTGTTCCCCTGTTAGTTAAGCTGTAGATCTGAACTAGTGAAAGCAAGTTGTGGCTCTAAGTAGTCCAAATTCCATGGTGGAATCAAATTGTGAAGCTACCGTTTCTCTATACTTGTTTCACGGAATTCAGGTTTTTCATTAATTCCCAAAGCCACAAGTGTCTAAACTCCAGCCCCTTCATATGCAGCCTGCCTTTACAAACATTTGTGAAATAATGACTAATTATAAAGAGATCACTGAATTCAAGCGTAGTTCTGTGATATGCCACCTTTCGTGAAATGTCTTCCTTCTTAAATAGTCAACAATCAAGCCTTATACTCCCGTCCCAAGAGCAATGGCAAGTTCTGGATGGAGTGGTGTAAAGCATGCCGCCACTGAACCCTTCAGCAGTGGAAACTTGTTCTGTGGCGTGACAAATCGCGCTTCTTTTTCTGGAGTCTGATGGATGTGTCTGAGTTTGGTGAAATTCAGGAGAACATTACGTGTCAACATTACGAGAACATACTATTTTGGACAATAGTACGATTCCAACTTTGTAGAAATCGTTCAGTTCCAGTGGGACTGTGCAGCAGTGTACATAGGTCCATAAAGGCATGGTTGGGTGAGTTTGGTGAGGAAGAACTTGCCTTTGGAGACTGAGATCCTTGCTTTCTCATCCCATATCTTTGTCTGACCTTACAAATGTTTCTCTTGGTGAGTGGGAAAAAGTCTCATAAATACCATCCAAAATCTTGTATAAAGCCTTCCCAGAAGTGTGGCAGCTGATATAGCTGCAAAGAGAGGGTCAACTCCATATTCATGCCCATGGATTCATAATGAGATGTCCTAAAAGTTCCTGTAGGTGTTCTAATACTTTCATCCATATACTATATAGCAAACACAAAAATGTTTGAAAAATAAACCTAGAGTACTAATTTCCAATAAAAAGTCTGACATTACATTGGAAAGTCTGTGTTATTGTCACCATGCTCTCATTATCGGCTCCAGATTGCTTCTATGGCTACAATGCCATATAATGAAAATGGAAACAATCCAATTCCTGGGCAGGTATTTCCTGGTGTTAAGGTACCGTCACACTCAGCGACGCTGCAGCGATATAGACAACGAGCCGATCGCTGCAGCGTCGCTGTTTAGGTCGCTGTAGAGATGTCAAACACAGCAGCTCCAGAACGATGCAGGAGCGATTCTGTGACGTAGCGGTGACGCACTTATCGTTCTCACAGGTCGTTAGCTCCATGTTTAACATTGCTGGCATCGTTGCTTTTGCTGTCAAACACGCCGATCTGACGACCAAATAAAGTTCTGGACTTCTAGCTCTGACCAGCGATATCACAGCAGGATCCTGATCGCTGCTGCGTGTCAAACACAACGAGATCGCTATCCAGGACGCTGCAACGTCACGGATCGTTGTCGTTCTCGTTGTAAAGTTGTTTAGTGTGAAGTGTACCTTTAGTCTCCACATTTTATTAACCCACTGATCTCACATGCTTATTATAAATCCTACCACAATGTCCATAGATCAGGAGGAGATTAGGACATTTCACTTAGACACTGTGACTCTACGAATCTGTCTTCGTCTCAGTATGTGTTGTGGTGGGCCACTCTTTTGGTTATGTCCATTTCCAGAAAAGCACGTTGGTGCCAGAAGTATCCATAAATAAAGTAAGACACATGTCCAACAGGATGCCACCTTGATCCAAAATGTAGCCCAACTTCCATGCGTGAACACAGTCTCCAGGGAAGAGTTCTCGTAGCTGCAATCATAAAGCATTGCATGAGAACACACAATTGTCAAGCATTAGTCACAGTGATACTTAAACATTAGTCACAATGAGGTGTTCACGTGGCCAATTAGCCATGTTGTGTATGACTTTATATACATACTAACCACAGCACTTCTGAACATTTGTTTTGCCCTTTGGCCACTCTATGTAATTCTATGCTCAGAAAGTGCATAGATTTGCTGATACTTGCTGCAAAGTTCACATCACAACAAGCAACACATAGTAAAAAAATCATTCCACCCTTCAGACAAATAATGAAACTGGGATGTAGCCAACTCCATGTGTTCTATTTTTTCTATGCGATGCTGGGGAGGATACGATGTGCGATAGGTACATGCTGCCTTTATTACACAGCTGGACACAGGCCAGAGTGTGTTGGTCAAGTCAAACTGTATGTATCGTGATGGAAAGTAAAAACACTAACCTACAATTTGTAACATATTACTGTATTCTAGCAAACCTAACAAATTATACCAATGTACGTGGATGTTAACCATCTGCACCCTATTGATGGCCTGTCTTCAACACAGTCTATTGTGTATAAACGGGGACAGGGCCGGACTGGGACAAAGAAGCCGCACTGCCACACAAACCACACCAGCCCACATACTATAACACTCCCCCACACCCGATCAGTGGATTTTGCTATACTTTGTCGTGCCCCTCAACACTCCTCTTAAAGGCGTTATTTGAACAGCCATGTGTAAATGGCGCATGATCGACCACAGACCATTTACATGGTGCTCTTTAGAGCTCCAGTTCTCGTGATGATGGGGGTCCCAACTGTCGGACCCCAGTGACTGCAAAGTTCTGGGGATAGGGGATTACTTGGCATAATCCATTTCAATGGGTTTTCCAATATTTTGTTTATTTTCCCATCGGAATACTGAAAATAATAAACCAATATTAACCCTCCCAAAGACCAATGTCGCCTGTCCGAGAACAGGGCAGAAGTGGTACTGTGCTGTATACAGTACATATACAGGACAGGACGAGTGGTACTGTGCAAGTGTATACATACAGGACAGGAGGAGTGGTACTGGGCATTGTATATATACAGAACAGGAGAAGTGGTACTGTGCAGTGTATATATACAGAAGGAGTGGTACTGTGCAGTTTATATATACAGGACAGCAAGAGTGGTACTGTGCAGTGTATATATACAGGAGGAGTGGTACTGTGCAGTGTATATATACAGGACAGCACGAGTGGTACTGTGCAGTGTATATATACAGGACAGCACGAGTGGTACTGTGCAGTGTATACAGGAGGAGTAGTACTGTGCATTGTATATATACAGGACAGGAGAAGTGGTACTGTGCAATGTATATATACAGGACAGGAGTAGTGGTACTGTGCAGTGTGTATATACAGGACAGGAGGAGTGGTACTGTGCAGTGTATATATACAGGACAGGAGGAGTGGTACTGTGCAGTGTATATATACAGGACAGGAGGAGTGGTACTGTGCAGTGTATATATACAGGACAGGAGAAGTGGTACTGTGCAGTGTATATATACAGGACAGGAGGAGTGGTACCGTGCAGTGTATATATACAGGACAGGAGGAGTGGTACTGTGCAGTGTATATATACAGGACAGGAGGAGTGGTACCGTGCAGTGTATATATACAGGACAGGAGGAGTGATACTGTGCAGCAGGTACGGACTGGGGCTGAAATTCAGTCCTGGCATTTTAAATCACATAGGCCCATGTTGTCCTTGTCCCCATGAACCAGATGAAATATATTACTAATATTATCCTGGATGGAGGAAAGGAAGATTTTCTACAAGACCAATATTTCTAATGATACCAGTGGCCTGCTGGGGTTAGGGTTAGGTGACGGAGTCAGCAACTTTGTGCTCCATCACAACTCTTAACAGTATGGGTATCTTGAGAACACCTATTCTGTTAACAACATAGCACACAAGGTGGCCCATGACCAGACAGGCCCTTCTGGCATTTGCCAGAATTGCCAGATGGCCAGTCTGGCCCTGCTGTGCAGTGTATATACACTCACTGGCCACTTTATTAGGTACACCTGTCCAACTTCTTGTTAACACTTAATTTCTAATCAGCCAATCACATGGCGGCAACTCAGTGCATTTAGGCATGTAGACATGGTCAAGACAATCTCCTGCAGTTCAAACCGAGCATCAGTATGGGGAAGAAAGGTGATTTGAGTGCCTTTGAACGTGGCATGGTTGTTGGTGCCAGAAGGGCTGGTCTGAGTATTTCAGAAACTGCTGATCTACTGGGATTTTCACGCACAACCATCTCTAGGGTTTACAGAGAATGGTCCGAAAAAGAAAAAAAATCCAGTGAGCGGTAGTTCTGCGGGCGGAAATGCCTTGTTGATGCCAGAGGTCAGAGGAGAATGGGCAGATTGGTTCGAGCTGATAGAAAGGCAACAGTGACTCAAATCGCCACCCGTTACAACCAAGGTAGGCCTAAGAGCATCTCTGAACGCACAGTGCGTCGAACTTTGAGGCAGATGGGCTACAGCAGCAGAAGACCACACCGGGTACCACTCCTTTCAGCTAAGAACAGGAAACTGAGGCTACAATTTGTACAAGCTCATCGAAATTGGACAGTAGAAGATTGGAAAAACGTTGCTTGGTCTGATGAGTCTCGATTTCTGCTGCGACATTCGGATGGTAGGGTCAGAATTTGGCGTAAACAACATGAAAGAATGGATCCATCCTGCCTTGTATGGAGCATCTTTGGGATGTGCAGCCGACAAATCTGCGGCAACTGTGTGATGCCATCATGTCAATATGGACCAAAATCTCTGAGGAATGCTTCCAGCACCTTGTTGAATCTATGCCACGAAGAATTGAGGCAGTTCTGAAGGCAAAAGGGGGTCCAACCCGTTACTAGCATGGTGTACCTAATAAAGTGGCCGGTGAGTGTATACAGGAGGAGTGGTACTATGCAGTGTATATATACAGGACAGGAGAAGTGGTACTGTGCAGTGTATATAGACAGGACAGGAGAAGTGGTACTGTGCAGTGTATATATACAGGACAGGAGAAGTGGCACTGTGCAGTGTGTATATACAGGGGAGAGGTACTGTGCAGTGTGTATATACAAGACAGGAGAAGTGGTACTGTGCAGTGTATATATACAGGACCGGAGGAGCGGTACTGTGCAGTGTATATATACAGGACAGGAGGAGTGGTACTGTGCAGTGCATGTATACAGGACAGGAGGAGTGGTACTGTGCAGTGTATGTATACAGGACAGGAGAAGTGGTACTGTGCAGTGCATGTATACAGGACAGGAGAAGTGGTACTGTGAGGGTGTATATATACAAGACAGGAGGAGAAATGGTACTGTGCAGTGTATATATACAGGAAGAGTGATACTGTGCAGTGTGTGTGTATGTGTATATATATATATATATATATATATATATATATATATATATACAGGACAGGAGAAGTAGTACTGTGCAGTGCATGTATACAGGACAGGAGAAGTGGTACCGTGCAGTGTATATATACAAGACAGGAGGAGTGGTACTGTGCAGTGTATATATACAGGACAGGAGAAGTACTGTGCAGTGTATATATACAGGACAGGAGAGGTGGTACTGTGCAGTGTATATATAGGACAGGAGAAGTGGCACTGTACAGTGTATATAGACAGGACGAGTGATACTGTGCAGTGTATATATACAGGACAGGAGGAATGATACTGTGCAGTGTATATATACAGGACAGGAGAAGTGGTACTGTGCAGTGTATATATACAGGGTAGGAGGAGTGGTACTGTGCAGTGTATATATACAGGACAGGAGAAGTGGTACTGTGCAGTGTATATACAGTATACAAGACAGGAGGAGAAGTGGTACTGTGCAGTGTATATATACAGGACAAGCGGTACTGTGCAGTGTATATATACAGGACAAGTGGTACTGTACAGTGTATATATACAGGACAGGAGGAGTGGTACTGTGCAGTGTATATATACAGGACGTGCAATACTGTACAGTGTATATATACAGGACGTGCAATACTGTACAGTGTATATATACAGGACAGGAGGAATGGTACTGTGCAGTGTATATATACAGGACAGAAGAAGTGGTACTGCGCAGTGTTTATATACAGGACAGGGGAAGTGGTACTGTGCAGTGTATATATACAAGACAGGAGGAGAAATGGTACTGTGCAGTGTATATATACAGGACGAGTGATACTGTGCAGTGTATATATACAGGACGAGTGATACTGTGCAGTGTATATATACAGGAGGCATGGTACTGTGCAGTGCATATATAGTACATGAGAATTGGTACTGTGCAGTGCATATATAGTACATGAGAATTGGTACTGTGCAGTGTATATATACAGGACAGGAGAAGTGGTACTGTGCAGTGTATATATACAGGACAGGAGAGGTGGTACAGTACAGTGTATATATACAAGACAGGAAAAGTAGTACTGTGCAGTGTATACAGTTGTGCTCAAAAGTTTACATACCCTGGCAGAATTTTTGCTTTCTAGGCCTTTTTTTCAGAGAATATGAATGAGAACACTAAAAATTTTTCTCCACTCATGGTTTGTGATTGGGTGAAGCCATTTATTGTCAAACTACTGTGTTTTCTCTTTTTAAATCATAATGACAACCCAAAACATCCAAATGACCCTGATAAAAAGTTCACATACCCCATTTCTTAATACCGTGTATTGCCCCCTCTAACATCAATGACAGCTTGAAGTTTTTTGTGGTAGTTGTGGATGAGCTTCTTTATTTTCTCAGATGGTAAAGCTGCCCACTCTTCTTGGCAAAAAGCCTCCAGTTCCTGTAAATTCCTGGGCTGTCTAGCATGAACTGCGCGCTTGAGATCTCCGCAGAGTGGCTCAATGATATTGAGGTCAGGAGACTGAGAAGGGCAATCCAAAACCTTCACTTTGTTCTGCTGTAGCCAATGACAGGTCGACTTGGCCTTGTGTTTTGGATCGTTGTTATGTTAAAACGTCCAAGAACGTCCCATGCGCAGCTTCCTGGCTGATGAATGCAAATTTGTCTCCAGTATTTGCTGATAACATGCAGCATTCATCTTTTCTTAAACTTTGACCAAGTTTCCTTTGCCTTTGTAGCTCACACATCCTCAAAACATCAGCGATCCACCTTTACAGTCAGAATGGTGTTCCTTTCATCATAGGCCTTGTTAACCTCTCTCCAAATGTAACGTTTATGGCTGTGGAGAAAAAGTTCAATTTTAGTCTCATCACTCCAAATTTCCTTGTTCCAGAAGTTTTGAGGCTTGTCTCTCTGCTGTTTTGCGTATTGTAGGTGAGATACTTTGTGGCATTTGCACATTAATGGCTTTTTTCTTTCGACTCGACCATGCAGCCTATTTTTCTTCAAGTGCCTACTTATTGTGCATCTTGAAACAGCCACATCGCTTGTTTTCAGAGAGTCCTGTATTTCAGCTGTTGTTATTTGTGGGTTTTTCTTTGCATCCCGAACAATTTTCCTGGCAGTTGTTGACGACATTTTTGTTGGTCTACCTGACAGTGGTTTTGTTTTTACAGAGCCCCTTATTTTCCATTTGTTAATCACAGTTTGAATGCTGCCGCGTGGCATTATCAATTCCTTGGATATCTTTTTGTATCCCTTTCCTGTTTTATACAGTTCAACTACCTTTTCCCATAGATCCGTTGACAATTCTTTTGCTTTTCCCATGAGTCACAATCCAGATATGTCAGTGGATGGACGAAAGATGCAAGAATCTGTCTGGATCCCAAATACTCACTCAGCTTTTATACACACACACTGATTACAAGCAAACAGGTCACAGGTGAGGATGTTACCTTTAGTAGCCATTCAAACCCAACCCTCAACTTCTGTGCATGTTATCAGGGCAAAATCACCAGGGTATGTGAACTTTTGATCGGGGTCATTTGGATGCTTTGGGTTCTCATTATGATTTAAAAAAAGAAAACACAGTAGTTTGACAATAAATGGCTTCACCCAACCACTAATCATGAGTGAAGGAAAAGGTTTGGTGTTATCATTCATATTCTCTGAAAAAAGGCCAAGAAAGCAAACATTCTGCCAGAGTATGTAAACTTTTGAGCACAACTGTACCAATTACTTTTTTTAGGGTAATTTCTGTAGCTTAATCGGATACAGACTGCCATGTTATTGCACATATGTGGGAGATGGGTGGACCCTGATTGGCATGGCTCTTTGACAGTCTTTAGAATTGTCATCTGAGCTTTACAAGGTGTACCTAATATACACTGTTGTGCAATTCTTGTCAAGTCTCTGCAGATTCGAAACAGACTTGATCCAAAGATTATGTTATTATGGGATGTTTCATGGTAATTACAGACACGATAATTATCACACACCTCCTGTAACAGATACATTTATACTATTTTTGTAAAAGGAAGAACATTTTTCATGCCAAATGTTCTGACCTGATGTGACAAACAACCTGGAATTCCCTTTAGTCTTTACTTTAGAGATTGTAATGCAATTCTAGATAAAAGAACAAAGACCGGCTATAGTGGTACATGGTATTACACCACTTACATTCCTGAATGGTTTCCAAATCAGAACCAACAAAGGAACACTGGGCATTAAGAGACATTATTATGAGACAAGTTGCTGCTATTGCTCAACCAACATGTAAGAAGAGAATGTCAATAAGTGGCGCAAATGACATATAAGGGCTCTCCTGGCTTGGATCTAAGCATATTGTAAATCACGGTGAGTTATTTCTCAGCAGGCCCTTCATGCAGCCCAGCAAGGAGACTAAGCACCTGGGAATGTTCGGAATGCGCACCTGAACCAGTTGGTTAGCGTCATCATCACATAGAGAGAGGCGAGCACAAATACAAAGTGGAAGAAGGAGTAGCTGTAGAGGACTCTCTCATGCTCGTCATGTATAACTGTCTGTCCACCTCCAGTGGCCACATCCTCATGGTTCTTCTGCCCTGCTTGAGAAGAATTAATGATGATCCATTCTTCATGCAGCATGATCTACGTTATACCTATTGCTGGCACAATATCCCACAAAACCATCAAAGTAATAGCTGAGCATATTTGACTTGAAACATAGTCAAAAGGCCCTTGTTAAGTAAAACACAAGAGTTGGCCTCAAATTATCATTGTTGTTTCTGCGATTTTTTTGAGTAATTCCCTCCAGTATTTCTCACCTGTCCGAAGAGAAGATAATAATCCAATTGTCCTGTGACGCGTCTAACTTTGCAACATCTAGATGGAAGGCTGCACTGTTGCATGATGCGACAATACAGCTTGCCATCCAGCGGAGACACTGAACTCTGCATACTTGCTCAGCTCAGTGCGTCATGGTGATGTGCTAAAGATGAGCTGAGTTGATATCCAATTAACTAATTTGACCTCACTGACGTCACCGTGAGAAATTGGATTATTATCTTCTGGTCGGACAGGTGAGGAATTTCGTTGTTTATTATTTTAATTCTTTTACAGGGGACATTGGCTTCAGTGGATTGGGTGTAAGGCGAGTATAACTATTTTTGGTTACCGTATTTTTCGGATTATAAGATGCTCCGGATTATAAGACGCACCCCAAATTTTGAGGAGAAAAATAAGAAAAAAATATTTTTTAATAAATTGGTGGTGCTTCTTATAATCCTTGCCTCTTATTGCTTACCGGGGATCTTGTGCTGCTGCGGGGTGCTTGTCCTGCTGCCGGGTGTCTCCGGGTTCCCGCGGTTGCTGGCTGTTGCTGCGGGAGTCTCCGGTGCCCAACGGTGCTGCGTGGGTGTCCGGTGATGCCCGGGGCTCTGCCGACATTTTGCAACAGGCCAGAGCCCCGGCACTTCCAGGGTTCCACATGCGCTGGTCTCCGGGAATATGGCCGCAGCCCGGGGTGGCGCATGCGCTGATGGTGATCTCAGAATCAAGATCTCGAGAGATGAGATTTCAGCGCACCGGAGACACCCGCAGCAATGGCCAGCAACCGCCGGGCACCCGGACACCCCCCTGGTAAGGCATGTTCGCTTTCTAAGACGCACCCCCATTTTCCTCCCAAGTTTTGGGGAAAAAAAGTGCGTCTTACAAAGTGACAAATATGGTCATTTATAGTCAATAATGGAGTCTGTGTTATTTGATACAATAAAGGACTTTATTCTGGGTGTTATTTTCCTCACAATTTGACTATGAGGTTTGAAATGGGGGTGTCTTATAGACGCCTCTCCATTACTAATCTCTGGCCTGATGTCACCTGACAATAAAAAGGTGACATCAACCTCAATACTATCATCCTACTTGCCACCACACCAGGACAAGTGGGAAGAGTGAGGCTAAGTGCCAGATTTGGCAAATCTTATGGATTTGCCATTTCTCGGCATCTGAGAGCTGATGTGTTTAGTCTGGGACAGGGCTATTAATATCAGCCCACAGCTGTCTGCCTAGCCTTTGCTGGTTATTAATTATAGGGGGACTCTACTTCATTTTTTTTGGGGTCCCCCATTTTAATAACCAGTAAAGGCTACGTATAAAGCTGTGAGCTAATATTAATAGCCTTGAAAGCTCCAAGGGTATTACCCCCTTCTCTGGCTATAAATATCTGCCCCCAGTTGTCCGTTTTCTCTCTACTGGTTAATAAAATTTTAAGGGATCCCACGCCATTTTTTTCAGAAATAATTTATTCAGTAATAAAATACATGTACAGTAAGCTACACAAGCACTGTAGAAATTATATATGTCACTGACAACTATATATCTATTTTGTAAATGTAAATCAGATGCCATTCAGATGCTAGGTGACAAAAATCGCATTGTACTCGCAAGAAAATCGCATGACACTTGCATGACACTCGTTCCACTTTTCTGGACCGATATTGGATCTTTGTTTTACGGTGATGAGTATGAGCTCTTTAAAAGGGGAATGCTGGCACCACTCATCTGCACTGGAGAAGAGCAGTGTTAATAATGTTGCAGTTACACAAACCTACCAAGACGAGTGCACAATCAGCAGTTTTCCTGCACATGTCCTATTCTAATGAACAGAACACGCACCGGATACTTGCAGAACGTGCAGCTTTCTCAGCAGACATGTAGGATACTGCTCACCTCCAATGTGGAAGTGAGAGGCAACAAAGAAAGAACATTTAATTTTTTCTGTACAACCAATACACTGTGTCTGAGCTTTCTTGTACTTTGTTGACGGAACAGTCCCTAGTTTTGCCATATTCAATGCACATTCCAATGAAAACAAGGAGGACCATTGCATGAACAGATAGTTCTGCTGTATGCAATAAACCAATGAAACAAAAACAACACCACTCCACACAACTAGTATAACAAGTATTTACTACAAATTCCACACAAAATGTGAATTTAACTGAGTGCAGTAATGCTTTTGCTTGTTTGGTTTACTGCAAACAGCAGAAAGTTTGTAAATTTTGCTAATACAAAGTGGGGGAACAATTTTTACTATGTCTGTATAAAGAAAACATACAGTGAAAATTGTTCCCACACTTTCCCCATTGCAAATTAGGTTTATTAGCAAAATAATCTATATATATAATTGTCTAAGGGGTACTTCCGTCTTTCTGTCGGCAACTTCCATCACGGAAATCCTGCGCCGCTGATTGGTCTCGCCAGCTGCCTGTCATGGCTGCCGCGACCAATCAGCGGCACAGTCCGATTAGTCCCTCCCTACTCCCGTCCAGTCAGTGCCCAGCGCCCGCATACTCCCCTCCAGTCACCGATCACACAGGGTTAATGTCAGCTGTAATGGACCGCGTTATGCCACGGGTAACGCACTCCGTTACCGCTGCTATTAACCCTGTGTGTCCCCAACTTTTTACTATTGATGCTGCCTATGCAGCATCAATAGTAAAAAGATCTAATGTTAAAAATAATAAAAAAACAAAAAACCTGCTACTCTCACCTCCCGTCGTCCGACGATGCGCTCACGCCTGCCGCCATCTTCCGTTCCCAGAGATGCATTGCGAAATTACCCAGAAGACTTAGCGGTCTCGCGACCGCTAAGTCTTCTGGGTAATTTCGCAATGCATCTCTGGGAACGGAAGATGGCGGCAGCCGCGCGTGCATAGCCAGATCTTCGCTGGATCCCGGCGGGTGAGTATATAACTATTTTTTATTTTAATTATTTTTTTTAACAGGGATATGGTGCCCACACTGCTAAATACTACGTGGGCTGTGTTATATACTGCGTGGCTGCTATATACTACATGGGCAGTGTTATATACTGCGTGGGTTGCGTGATATACTGCGTGGGCTGTGCTATATACTACGTGCCCTGGGTTATATACTGCGTGGCCTGTGCTATATACTACGTCGCCTGTGTGCCTGTGGCTGCTATATACTGCGTGGCCTGTGCTATATACTACGTCGCCTGTGTGCCTGTGGCTGCTATATACTGTGTGGGCTGTGTTATATATTATGTGGGCTGTGTTATATACTGTTTGGGCTGTGTTATATACTGCGTGACCACTGTTATATACTGTGTGGCCTGTGTTATATACTGCGTGGCCTGTATTAACGCATCGGCTATTCTACAATATGTATGTATGTATATAGCAGCCACATAGTATATAGCACAGGCCACGTAGTATTTGCTATATACTACATGGCTCCTATATACTACGTGGCCTGTGCTATATACTATGTGGCTGCTATATACATACATACATATTCTAGAATACCCAATGCGTTAGAATCGGGCCACCAGCTAGTATATATATATTTATGAAACTTGAACAATTAACCAAATAGTAAATCATAACCAGCAATCGGCACAATATAGGAGACTGTTAGTTTACTAGAGTGTTAGTGTTAGTCACTGTGTGACAAATGTAAAGAATACAATAAACTTGGACCCTTCCCTTCTCCATCTCTAAAGCGGAAGTAGCCTATAGGGGCAGCTGCTGATTTCAGGTGAAAAAACATTAGGAATATCCCTATTAGAAAATGACCTGCAAAAACCGTAAGTGCCATGGTGATGAGCTGTTATATAATTGATAAACGGCAGCCCTTTACATCATAAATTGTATGTGGTAATTGTTTGGATATAAGTACACATAAAAGAAGAAGAAAAATGTGATCACCTCCTTCCATATCTTCTTCAGGACAGCAGAAGCAGCAGGACGCTTTCTACAAATAAGATGGAAAAATGAAGGCAAGCTATAGATAATCTAGTCTTTCACATTACAATCTGTGTATCACAGTGCAGGTAACTAAAGGAAAGGGAGGCAAAACGTGAAATAGGGTCTTATTTAATCTAGGTGAGAATAAGGGAATTGCTCACCTCTTGGGGTTGTTAAACCCACAACCAATCAAACAAGGTAGATCAGCTGCTGGAGCAGGACCCTCAGACTGGGAAATCCCATTGTGTTAAACATTTGGTAAGAGAATAGAGGCAATAGTTCGCATTGTCTATGTTGGATGTAAGAAACCAAGGGACAGTAGTAAATTTGACTAAGTGGTTTACTGTCTACGCGTTTCGACGTTGAACTAAAGGTACCGTCACACTAAACGATATCGCTAGCGATCCGTGACGTTGCAGCGTCCTCGCTAGCGATATCGTTTAGTTTGACACGCAGCAGCGATCAGGATCCTGCTGTGATGTCGCTGGTCGCTGAATAAAGTCCAGAACTTTATTTGGTCGTCCGATCGCCGTGTATCGTTGTGTTTGACACCAAAAGCAACGATACCAGCGATGTTTTACACTGGTAACCAGGGTAAACATCGGGTTACTAAGCGCAGGGCCGCGCTTAGTAACCCGATGTTTACCCTGGTTACCAGCGTAAAAGTAAAAAAAACAAACAGTACATACTCACCTGCGCGTCTGCTTCCTGCTCTGACTGAGCCCGGCCCTAAAGTGAAAGTGAAAGCACCGCGGTGACGTCACCACTGTGCTGTTAGGGCCGGAGCTCAGTCAGTGTCAGGAAGCAGAAGCTGGGGGACGCGCAGGTGAGCATGTGCTGTTTGTTTTTTTTACTTTTACGCTGGTAACCAGGGTAAACATCGGGTTACTAAGCGCGGCCCTGCGCTTAGTAACCCGATGTTTACCCTGGTTACCCGGGGACCTCGGCATCGTTGGTCGCTGGAGAGCGGTCTGTGTGACAGCTCTCCAGCGATCAAACAGCGACGCTGCAGCGATCGACATCGTTGTCGCTATCGCTGCAGCGTCGTTTAATGTGACGGTACCTTAACTACTTCATCAGGAGACCACAACAAACCGGTTTCTTGCATCCAACTTTGGCAGCACAGACTACCACCCCTATTCTCCTACCAATTGTATTGCAGTGCAGGAGATATGTTTGTGCACTGTTCTCTTGCTGTTTAATTTACCACAATAATTCTTCAATTGGATGTGATGATCTGAACTAGCAGTGAACCTCCTAAAATCCTGAGCTCACTGAATCATTACTCACCAGGAAGGAAATATGAGAAAATGACTCCAAGCGATAACAGGTTATGGAGTTTCTGACTGCACCAAAATGTATTTCTTTCCAATACAGAATAATATTTACGAACCTGGAACTCATACGTGTAAACCTTAATCATCCACATTGGACCAAACATCTCAGCCAAGTAGGAGGCTTCATTGCTGTAAACATATGAAAATACACGTAACATTAGTTATTGCGACATTGGCCTAAGGTTGCATCTCAAATTTTCTGGAACTTATGAAATGTTAATCATATAAGATATGTAAACTCTTGCAATGTGTAACTGCTCAGAATGTATCTAATATAAGAAAAGAAAAGCAACATTGCTAATAGTCTTACTCAAAATAGCCAACTGTTAAGTGTATGCAGATCTTCTCCAGACCTACAGGTGCTTCTCACAAAATTAGAATATCAAAAAGTTAATTTATTTAAGTTCTTCAATAGAAAAAGTGAAACTCATATATTATATAGAGTCATTACAAAGAGAGTGATCTATTTCAAGTGTTTATTTCTGTTAATGTTGATGATTAGGGCTTATAGCCAGTGAAAACCCAAAAGTCATTATTTCAATAATTTAGAATACTTTATAACACCAGCTTGAAAAATTATTTTAAAATCCGAAATGTTGGCTTGCTGAAATGTATGTTCAGTAAATGCACTCAATACTTGGTCAGGGCTCCTTTTGCATGAATTACTGCATCAGTGCGGCGTGGCATGGAGGCGATCAGTCTGTGACACTGCTGAGGTGTTATGGAAGCCCAGATTGCTTTGATAGCAGCCTTCAGCTCGTCTGCATTGTTGGGTCTGGTGTCTCTCATCTTCCTCTTGACAATACCCCATAGATTCTCTATGGGGTTATGGTCAGGCGAATTTGCCGGCCAATCAAGCACAGTGATACTGTTGGTTTAAACCTGGTATTGGTACTTTTGGCAGTGTGGCCAGGTGCCAAGTCCTGCGAGAATTAAATTTCCATCTCCAAAAAGTTTGTATGTGTCTCCCTGGTGACAGACTATAAACACACCCTGTGTTCAGCCAGATCCTGAAGACTCTTTGTTTTTAGATTAGCGAGAATGGAAAGAATAAAACATGAGTAGCAAAGTAGCTAGAAAATTAAAGGGGTTATCCAGGACCTTTATTATTTTTGTATATGGGGCTAAGAACTAACAGGCAGGTATTTACTATCTACCTTCCTGTTTTGCCCTGCGATAATCTCTGCCAGCCCAGAGTGGTCAGAGGTCTCTCCTGCCAGCGACTCCCCTGATTGCGCCAACATGACAGTGACACAGCAGAGTTTTCCCTTCAGCAATGCTCAGCTGATGGGGTTTTCTCTGCCGATGTTATACTGAGTTAATACTGGCTCCCTACTGCCTCACCGTGTAGAGCCACCTGTCACTCAGCATGATGTCTGCAGTGACGCCCTGAGCAGACCAGAAGAGAAGACATGCTCTGTTGATAAGAGGTGAAATGAAGCAGGGGAATCACCGGCTGAGCCGGCAGAAATTGTCACCTTGCCGAACAAGCAGGGTTTTAGTAACTATCTGCTTGTTAGTTCTTAGCCCTATAGACAAAAAATAATAATAAAAGTCCTTGATAACTCCTTTAATGTTGCTCTGGTGGTGGCCATGGGCACAAAATCCACCATAAACTTTAGGAAGATTTTTCATGTTTTGATAACACTTTCTTAGATAATACCACAGCAGGTTTTAGTTGCCACGTGTTAGACGTTTGAGGTAACATCGTGGGTGGTGACAGGATGGCTGAATTTGATTTCCTGCAACAACATGTAAAAATATGTACCCACATACAAGTGCAAATTAAAACAGGAGTCGAGCAACAGAGTGACTGCTCTACAAAAAGATGAGAGCAAAATGGAAACCTGTTAAGTGTGCCAATGATATTCTCAGCGTGAGCTCGGCACGTTAGGCCGAGATTTAGAGGCTGATATTTCTGCTCATTTATGAGGAGATATTTAGCTGCTTTCAAAACAAAAGTCCCCAACTTTAGTCACAAATGAAACCCTCACGCTCCTATCTCTCCTTTGTTAATGAGACTATACATTATATTTTTACATCTGCAAAATAACTTTCCTAAACTTCCAAATTTCTGCTTTGTGTCAGTCAGATTGCTGTGATCTGAGGATTGAAAGCAGATGGCAGAACAGCTAATGAGGAATTGTGTGGGGTCTGCTCCCCTGACGGAAGTAGTCCATTAAAGCTCAGGACAGTAACCCATTCCCTGTTCTGTACTCCATCATATAGCATTTTCTTTATCCCACAGTTAACCCCTTGTGTCTGCCTCTATGCATGGCATTTGGAGAGTGTATGCAATGGGCTGTGTGAACAATGGCACTTGGAATTGAAATGTATTATTACTCAACATTTATATATTCTTACCATTTAATACATGTGCCATTGAATCATAGAGACAAAGTGATAAGTGCAGAGATAAATGGGCTAAGAGTTTATCTCTGAATAACGCACCATACTAACATGCTGCTATGTAAAAATGTTAAGAACACGATTTAAAGGCACAGTGCACACAGCCCATCCTAAAGAGGATATCCTGCGCCCGTAATATTGTGATTCATGAGAGGATTGGAAACCACTATAAATTGTTTTTAAGCCAAGATGTCACCATTAGTGATGAGCATGCTCAAGTGCTAATCAAGTGTCTTTGGTGTGCTCGAAAAATGGGTTTGAATCTCCGGAACAGCATGTCTCAGGGCTGGTAGACAATTCCTACATGTGTTGCAGCTGCCAAACTGCCATGAGACATGCAGCCGCTTGGATCCGAACATATTTTTCGATCATGCCTGAGACACTCTGTTAGTACCCGGGCACGTTCGCTCTTGACTAGTCTACATCTTTTATTAACCTGGGTCTCCTGATGAGTTGCTCTAATCAGAGCAATGAAACACGTAGAGACAGAGACATCATGTTTTTATAATTGTAATAGATCACATTTGGGGAGAAATTTTTCTCTTCTATTTTTTTGTGTTGTGTCTTGTAAATTCTATCTTTATTCTAGGAATTTAAACACATGGGTGCACCATGTTGTATGACATTTAGGTCATCTATATATACAAAGCTGAGTGTTTGTATGTGTATGTGTGTATGTATGTACCAAGCCATGCCCACTCCACATAGCCACACTCACCCCACACGCAAAGCCCTTTCTACACGGTCCACGTTGTTAGTGCACACGGGCGGACACACATTAATCTCGAAAGCTACCCTGCAAAACTCGCCGGGTGCGATGTCCCAGCCCTTGCGAGCTACAATCAAGGCCACCGCCTTCAGAGTATCAGTGCATGGCAGGCAAAGACCACATCTAGCTCTGTCGTGTCTAGAATGGAGTTGCTCCTGTCAGGCATGACATCAAGAGAAAGGGAGGAGCATCATGGATTACATCGCTGTGCTCATAACAGGAAGTTGCTGTGCACATGTGAGGGGAAGAGAGGAGAGAGGGAAAAATAGTGGAGTGAGGAAAATGAGAGGAGTGAGGGGAAACTGAGAGGTGTGAGGTGAAAATGAGAGGTGTGAGGTGAAAATGAAGAGGAGTGAGTGGAAAATGAGCAGAGTGAGGTGAAAATAGTGGAGTGATCGGAAAATTAGAGGAGTGAGGGGGAAAATGAGAAGTGTGAGGGGAAAATGAGAGGTGTGAGGCGGAAAATGACAGATGTGAGGGGGAAAATGAGAGGAGTGCGGGGGAAAATGAGAGGGGTGAGGAGGAAAATGAGAGGAGTGAGGTGAAAATGAGAGGTGTGATGAGAAAATGAGAGAAGTGAGGTGCTGCTGCAGTATGAGGCTCTGTATAGAGAAGAGTGATGCGCTGCAGGTGGAGGCTGTGTATAAGGCCACATTCAGTATTTAAAAGCCAAAACCACGAGTGGGAGAAAAATACAGAAGTGTTGACATGTTTGTAATATAGTTTTCCTCTGATTGTTTTACTCCAAGTTTTAGCTTACAAATACTGAGGTAAAATACTGACCAAATAATATGTGAACAAGGTCTAAAGGAGAAAAGTGTGGTGCTGCAGAAGAAGTAGGCTGTGCATACGATACGCTTTATTGCAATTAGTGCAATTTCTCTCGGGATCAAGTGTTTCCAATTGTATATGGAAGAGGAGTGTGAGGTGCTGCTGGATGAGACGACTATAAAGTAGAAAAGCTGTGCTGCAGAAAAATGCTGTGTATAAAGGAGGAGCGTGAGGTGCAGGAGGAGGCTGTGTAAAAAGAAGGAGCTTGAGGTGCAGGAGGAATAAGGCCCCTTAACTGCCGCTGTTAAAAGTCATAACGGCAGTCGTTAAGGGGTTAATATTGTGTTTAAAAAATCCTTTTGCTTCAACAAAATGATGCCAGTTGTGTTCCGTGTCCAAGTGCAGGAGCATTGCTATGTTCAACAGCGACATGTTCAAGAGTCGGAACTGCCAAAAATCTGTTAATCTTTGCACCAGAAGGAGAACCCAAAAATGTTGTTTATCAAAAGGATCTTGAATGAGTTGAAAATAAAGTACTATCAATACTTGGGTAATCATTTAGTTAATTTGTGTTGCAAATCTGTAGAGTTTAATATATGAGGTGAAATGTTTTTATGTGCAATATAATCATTATAATTTGTTATAACTAACCACTAGGGTTGAGCGAAACGGGGCGGCCATTTTCAGAAGTCGCCGACTTTTGGCAAAGTTGGGTTTCATGAAACCCGACCCGACCCGTGTGGGGTCGGCCATGAGGTCGGCGATCTTCTGAATCTGGTATCGGAATTCCGATACCGAGTTCCGATATGTTTGCGATATCAGGAATCGGTATCGGAATCCATATTTAAGTGTTAAATATAGAATCAAAATAAAAAATATTGATATACTCACCCTCGGACGCGCCCTGGTACTAACCGGCAGCCTTCCTTCCTAAGAATGAGCGCGTGAATGACCTGCGGTGACGTCGCGGCTTGTGATTGGTCGCGAACGGTCACATGGGCGGTCACGCGACCAATCACAAGCCGCGACGTCATCTAAGGTCCTTCACGCGCTCATTCTTAGGAAGGAAGGCTGCCGGAAAGAAGCAGGGCGCGTCCGAGGGTGAGTATATACCTAATAGGAATATACTCACCCTCGGACGCGCCCTGCTTCTTTCCGGCAGCCTTCCTTCCTAAGAATGAGCGCGTGAAGGACCTTAGATGACGTCGCGGCTTGTGATTGGTCGCGTGACCGCCCATGTGACCTCTCGCGACCAATCACAAGCCGCGACGTCACCGCAGGTCATTCACGCGCTCATTCTTAGGAAGGAAGGCTGCCGGTTAGTACCAGGGCGCGTCCGAGGGTGAGTATATCAATATTTTTTATTTTGATTCTTTATTTTACACATTAATATGGATCCCAGGGCCTGAAGGAGAGTTTCCTCTCCTTCAGACCCTGGGAACCATAGTATCCCATTGCACTGCATTGGGTTTCGTGTTTCGGCCGACCCCGACCCCGACTTTTTTATAGGATCGGCCGATTTCACTGGACCCGACTTTTGAGAAAGTCCTATAAAAATAAAAGTCGCTCAACCCTACTAACCACAGTTAGTTACTATACCTGGGCAACGAATAAAAGTTAAGTTTTATTTTCCCTTTCAGTGAGTGCTATTGAATCATATACTGAAAGAATAAACAGTTATATACCAGAAGGAGTAGAGAAGGCTGAGAAGCAACATTCAATGTCAGCGCTCAGTATAATAGTCTTTATTTATATATAGTACAGACCAAAAGTTTGGACACACCATCTCATTTAAAGATTTTTCTGTATTTTCATGACTATGAAAATTGTAAATTCACACTGAAGGCATCAAAAACTGAATTAACACATGTGGAATTATATACTTAACAAAAAAATGTGAAACAACTGAAAATATGTTTTTCATATGCCAAAAGTGTGCAAAGCAGTCATCAAAGCAAAAGGTGGCTACTTTGAAGAACCTAGAATATAAGACATATTTTCAATTGTTTCACACTTTTTTGTTAACTATATAATTCCACATGTGTTAATTTATAGTTTTGATGCCTTGAGTGTGAATTTACAATTTTCATAATCATGAAAATACAGAAAAAATATTTAAATGAGAAGGTGTGTCCAAACTTTTGGTCTGTACTATATAGCGCTAACATATTCTGCAGCGCTTTACAGTTTGCACACATTATCATCACTGTCCCCGATGGGACCCACAATCTAAAATCCCTATCAGTATGACTTTGGAATGTGGGAGGAAACCGGAGTACCCGGAGGAAACCCACGCAAACACGGTATCATATAAAACAACAATCCACATTAATAGTTAATTCCATCTTCCTCAGTGCAGAAAGGTTACAATAAGTGTCAGGCTGGACTTCATGTTTCCTTGTTTGATTTTCAATGGTTTGCGGAGTATGGAAATTGCCACATAAGCCTGCGCTGAAAAATCCGACAGATCGGTTTAATATTCTAATAAAATGATTTGTTACATAGAAAAAACTGAAAAGAAAGAGAACAATCACTGGGAAGCTGATGCAGAGATGGTGAAATCAAGCTTCATATTTATTGTATTACTCCAATGTAGAGCTGCTGGACATCTGATATTTGGGCTTGTCGGTATCTTCTTCATTATATACCTGTTTATGAGTTTCCTCTCTGAGCAACATTTACACTATATCTAATTTAAGATGGGATAAGATTGAATGTATCTATGCAGATTGGAGAACTATATGGACAGCATGGTGGCTCAGTGGTTAGCACTGTTGTTTTGAAGTGCTGGGGTTATGGGATCAAATCCCACCAAGGACAACATCTGCAAGGAGTTTGATGTTCTCCACTTATTTGCGTGGGTTTCCTCCGGATTGTCTGGCTTCCTCCCACACTCCAAAGACATACTAATAGGGAATTTATGTTGGGACCCCAATGGGGACAGTGATGATAACGTATGTAAGGCGCTGTGGAGCAAGATAGCGCTATATAAGCATAGCATAATAAACATAAATACTGTATTTGTGATGTCTTCCAAAACTCCTCTGTAAGTAGATGTTGGGGGTAACAGGGATTGGAAATGTTGGGTTTAGATATGTTCCTGTTCACAAATCACAAATGATAATATTGATTTGGCAAAAACTCACAACAATTACTATTGTACCACAGAAAAGGTTAGAAACCCAAAGAGTATATATGCCTTAAAATATTGAATTTTATTTAAACACTATATAAACAAGTGGTGTGGGAATACCTATTGTAAACACATAAAGGGCACATGTAATTCAAATAGAAATAAACTTACGTGTAAGGTAGTGCTGTTATGGATGTCCCTGCCGCTCCAACGCACGTTTCGTCAGAACTTCATCACTTATCTGTGGCTACTGAATGAGAAACCTGAGAACAGCCTCTTACTGGATGGCGTGGCGCAACGTCATCATTGCGGTGTGACACACATAAGATGTGAAGTCTGGCTGATGCATCAAAAGAAGACATGGAAACCATCAGGTAAGAGGGGGTTCACAGAGTTCTCATTCAGCGGCCACACATTACTGATGTGCGACGTGGGCGATGGACTAGGTCCTGCCGGGTCTAGTGGTTATCGTAGCACAAGATACATAACCCACCCCTCCTAAAATTTCTATGTGTGTATATCTGCAAGTACAAATCTTTTACAATGCTAGGTTAGGGTCAGTTGGCCGTAGATTCTTTAATCCAAGACAATCGGGCCAATTGTGTAAATCACACTCTGATCAGAATGTCAGCATAATGTGACCCAATTTTCTTGGGTGAGAGAAACAAAGTACCTTGTGAGGGGGTGATGGAGGACAAAATTTCTTCATCTTCTCCATTGTGGTATCTGATTGCAGTCCGATGATTTTAACTGGCATGGATGAATGCGATCCGGTATCAAACTAGGACATGCTGTGATTTTTTTCCACAGACCAGAATGGTATGAAGAAAAAATATTGAACATGCCATCAGCCCCATAAACTAACATTGGGCTGAGTGAGATCCGATGTTTTGTCTAATCACAAATGGTCGAAAAATACGGTAGTGTGTACCTGCCCTTGGTGACTGTATGGAGTACCCTGCCAGCATGAGTGGAGCCTGAATGGACATATATAGGATAAAGCAAACTGTTCTACGGCTTGTTCTCTGTTCACAAACATAAAGCAATGATGGTTTTGTATCTCCTGGAAGCATACTGAACAGAAGAAACGCTACGGATCTGGGACACAACATGCAGGAATAGCTTTTTGCTCCCAGAGAAGGACCAGCCCCATTATCCTTATTTGCAATGCAGAGATAGATTTTACCACTGCACGTATTTTACTAGGAGCCGCCAGCTTTTTATGGCTGGCCCTTCCCCCTTGTTAACAGCAGCGGCACTATAAAGACTTGGCTGCATAACAATACAATATAGTGAAAGGCATTTACTGCGCCAGAGTTTAGTGTGGATAGGTAGGCGTGCGTTGGAGGACAGATATCGGGAGGGCAGCTGCTGCTTCGGCCTCTGTGTTTTCAGCATCTAATATCGTTGGCTTAATTAGAAGAGATATTTTGCATACTTTGAGAACCAGCAATTCCCCATGGCTTTCTTGTTGCTGTGTTTATGACCTCTCCACATTTCCACTCGGAGCTCAGTTAAGTATAGTAAGGCCCATTATTTATAACAGCTGGCAAGGACTGCTGCCGTCACTGAGATAGCTGTAAACATTATCCTGTTTGCACCGACCGTGGGCATCATCTTTATTTAACGTGCTTCCTCCCTCTCATTCCTGCAACATGCCGATGACTGTTATCTAAGGAAGAAAACATTTACACCAGTGGAGGTCAAACCAACAGATCCCTGAGGACTCCATGACTGCTAATAGTGCGGAATATCAACAAGGCACCAACATAAAACAAAATCTATTTACTTGAGTTATATCTGGACGGGGCCTTGGTAAAAGGCCGTCATTGTCCTGCACATGGACTGAGCCATAACTCTCTGCAATCATTTATCTCCTAGTACTTTTCACGTGGCATATAGTAACTTGTGTGCTTGAAGGGGTTGCATGTTTTCCACAATTCTTTTTTGTTTGTAGGGTCTCATAACAATAAGAAGATCCACTGCTGGAAGCATGAATTATCAACTGTAATCTAGGCAACCATGTAGCAAGTGTTCAATTTCCCAACGGCTCTACTGCAGGGTAAATTAAAGCACCACTCCAGTGTTTTTTTTTATTTTACTGCTGGAGTGGTGCTTTAAATCTAAGGTCCTTGACCCTAGTCTTATACTCACCTCTGCCATCTTCCCCTTCTATCGCCGCAGCTCCTGTCGGGTCCGCCAGTTTGTGACTTGCTGGATCGCTTCAGTGTTTCATGGAGCAAACTGGAGGTCACAACTCAATATAAATCTATGAGAGACTAGTATGAGCTTCTGAAGTAGATTCTGACTTACGGCCAGTCAGAAGCTATGATTATAAGATGGTGCCACGGGTCTGGAGCAGCACCAAAAACGAGGTGAAGACGCTGGAGAGTGAGTATAAGACTGGGAGCAGGGACTTTACAGTAAAATTACCACTCCAGCGCTGAAAAAAAAAACCAAAACACTGGATTGGTGCTTTAAGCATTACATAGTTTACTTCTAAATCCACAAACTGAACGGACATGATGAACTCTCCAGAGCAAGAGACACTGTTCATTGCAAATCTCCCCTGTGGCTAATAGGTGAAGGCCTCATTTATAATTTCCGAATAATCCATTACAAACATTTTTCTACAACAGACAATCTCTTACAAAGGAATCCACCATCACTTTAGAATGAGCATCTATATCTGTAAGCACCCCTTTCTATATCCCATTTTCCAAACACCACACATGCTGTATACAACCACCAACCTATATGATTTAAAGAGGTTGTCTTACAAGAGACATTAATGGTACAGCATAGGAGGTGTCATAAATGTAACATGCCCTTGCCTGTATTCAGAACTTTCATAGCAATTAATAGAAAGAGCCTCCTCACTGGTGGTTGGACGGAGGATTCAAATTGTGGGTCCAAGATGTGGAATACGCATCTAGCAAATATTTTTGGCATATCCAATATATAATTATGTAATCAATGTCTCTTGTGAGACAACTTATATAAAGGAGCAAATACACTTAATTGACCTTCTCAACAAACAACTGCAGTCTCTTCTGATTCTCATCTTCAGTTAGAAGACTGGACAAATCCACTGTCAGACACTTCTCCTTACCACCCCAACATCATTTGTCATTAGAGAATTGGAAGGCCCCCATACATTGGATCAGTGTTCTTCATCTCCAGTCCTCAAGAGCCACCAACAGGTCATGTTTTCAGGATTTCCTGAAATCTATACGGGCAATAATTCCATCACCTGGGCAATACTAAGGAAATCCTGAAAACATGACCCTTTTGGTGGCTCTTGAGGACCGGGGTTTGGGAACACTGCATAAAATGGTTACCAGTTGTGCTGAAATCAGTGAGCTTGACTGACTTTTTCTAGGAGGCCTTTAGAAAGCGTGTCTTACAGCTCTTTCTTATAGAAGTAGGTCTAGTGACTTGTTCCCTAAATAGGCATGGGAATATAAATGTGGGTCATGAGAGGTTTCATCTACCAATCCATGAAGCAATAGTGAATGAGGTGAAATGCTGACATTACTCACGTACGAAGACGAACACTTGTGCTGTCTTGTTAGACCATGACTCATAGACATGTATGGGACAGGATTTAGTAAATTATCTCCAAAATAATATGTTTGCATCACTTCTGTTTTCAACTCGTCTTAATCTTTCACATTACTATATGATGAAAGATGATTTTATATGCAGTCTATTAGTTTTTATAAAGTTCTGTTGCCAAGACAGCCTCTGCATAAGGACATCATGTAACCTATTCCCAATGCCTATTTAAAAAAAAATAAAATTGGAAAAAAATTTGTCTGAAAAAAGAAAATTAAGTCAGTGACACAAAGGGTATTGCTCTGATAGATAATGAGCAGATAATGAGCCCTTGGCTTGACGAGCGCGGACTTTGCTTATGTATTTCCTGAAGTTGTCTATAGAACATAATGACACATAAAAAAATGTAACAGCATGCTTAACTCCATGCACATAACTACATTTTTGTGCCTCCCCTGCATTCCAACAACCTGCCTTCGTGTATGTGTCCTATGTTTGAAAGCCAGGATTGGGAGCCATTTTCTAAAACTGCTATTCTTTGGAGCCTTCCTGGTCTGTTCTTTTCCTGACATTCATTTGAATTATTCTCTTTCACCACAGCACTTTGGTCTTGTAAAGGGGTATTTTGCTAAGATATGTAATAACTTTGAGATAGGTGGGCTTCAATATGTAGGAATCTCACTGATCCTGAGAATCATCTTTCAAGAGTCTTTTACCCTGCACACCAGTGCTCCAGGACAGCTGGCTATGCACAGAACAGCAGCGACCCTATTTATATGAATGAGGCTGTGCTGCAGTTCACTAAACAGCTGGCCTTAAGGGTCCTATTAGTTATACCACCGATGATTTTAAAGTGATGGCATTTCCTAGAGGCATGCCATGACTCGATGAGCTAGGAATACCTCTTTAAAGGGAAACTGTCACATACAGAAAATCTGCACATACTGTTTAAATCATCTGCAGCCAGCTTACAGGAGCAGCAGCTAAAGGGCGAAAATGAAGTTATATCCTCCCTGCAGCCATTCACTTCGAGTCATCGATTCAGTGTAGTGTGGATATAATCACTCTCCCTGCACATTGACGGATAGCCTGCTGTGCACACACATTCTGCATACAAACTGCAGAGCAATCTGTCACTCAGAGTGCAGGGGAGTAATTACAGTGATTACAGCAGCACTCACTGTGTAGTGAGTGGTCACTGTAGCGGCTCCCTGCACTGTCCCTATGTCTGGAAGTGAGCGGCTGCAGGGAAGATAATTTTCTCCCCGTAACCACTGCTCTAGTAAGAAGGCTCAACGGAATTTCAACACTATTTGGCTGCAGACTACATCTATATCTGCCGGTAAATAGCATTTTGGAGGTGATAGGTTCCCTTTAAGAGATGGGGGGCTCGTGAATCACTTACCTTTCGGAATCCCCAGGGCTGCTTTTGATTTGCCAGGGCTGACATGACATCATCATTGTGGAAAGTTGCACAGATGATGTCACATGAACCCAGCTAATCAAAAGCCATGCCGGGCATCTTGGAAGGTAAGAAATTCACGAGTAAACTGTAAAAAAAAAAAAATAAATGACGGTAGGTATTATTATTACCGTATGGTTCTGCAAAATAACGTTAATATGTCAAATAAATTCAACAGTAAACAGTGTATCAATAAAGCCTGAAAAAAAGAATTTAAAATTGCTGTTTCTTTTGTACATTCCACCTCCCCAAAAATAGTGCCACTGAAAATTACACCTCGTCAGGCAAAAAATGAGCCCTCATACAGCTCCATTAATGGGACATTGTAAAATTTATAACTCAGAATATGTCCACACAAAAGCAATGATTATATTTTTCTTCAGTGTATTTATTGCATAACAGCAATAAAACTATATAAATTAGGTATACCCATTTTATTTGTGCAACATGAATAACGTAAAATATAAAATACAAATACAGAATTGCTGTTTTTTTATATTTCTCCCCATAAAGAATTATTTCATGTTAGGTAATAAGGTACATGTACCATAAAATGGTGCTACTGACAAATCCAACTCATCCCGCATAAAACAAGCCCTTATACAGCTACATCACCGAAAATATAAAAATATTGTGGCTCTTGGAATGTGACATTGAAAAAACAAAAACAAACTGCTGCAGCCTATAGGCATAAAAAGGGTGAATTCTTAATGAGTTAAGTTATCCTTTACTATCTATGTTACTTACATTCTCATTAGTACATATGTATAGCTTAGTTTATACATACCATGCAAACAATACACAGAGGTACATAATGCAGGCTCCAATAACAGCAATAGATGTATCTTCTGTCTGTAGCCCGTTTCGGCTGATGCTTGGGAAACACACTGTGATATTTTGGCCTCTGTACTGAACTGGAAAAAAACATAAAAAACATAAAACATCAAAATCTGACATCACACGTAAGCGTTTGCACCAAATTCTGAAATTGCTGTTTTTTTGGAGGGTTATGGAAAACAATGATCAACTTTGTATTACAGCTGGAAAAGTCATATAAGATTTGTAGTTTGGTGTCAGTGTTGACCCCTGATTTGGATCAACCAAGAACAGAGGCACCATATACCAACATCATCTGGTCACTGCATTACTTTGCGAAGAGTTAAAGGAGTTGTCCGGTTTTAAGCTATAAGTCTGTAGTTACACCATGGACCGCAGACCAGTGAATCGTCACATGACTCGCACTGTGCACTGTGAGGAGAGGGTCATGTCTATGCAGTATGCATACTTCCAAACACATTCCCACTAGATTGTTTCTGACCTTACTTACATCTAGTTGGAATGTGGCTGGGAATATGCATGTCGCACACTTGCGGTCAGATGATCGCACGATCCTGGCGCCAGCACCAGAGAATACTCACTGCGAGCAATGAGCGCGATGTGAGGATTCACAAGTCTGCAGTTACATAGAGTGACAGCAGGCTTGTAAGTTAAGACTAGACAACCCTTATAAAGATGAGGGTACGTATACTTTAACGTAGCTATAGTGGGTTTAGAGAACATTGACCTGAAGATGTTTGAAATCGTCCTTATGGCCCATATGAGAAGACCAATACTACTAAAGACATGATAGTTGGGCGTCCTGTTGGAGATTTTGCATTGGGACACAAAGGCTACAAGTTACGCCACTGTCATATCCCTCGACTTGGGAATCATACAGTGTTATATTGTATTGTTGCTATACAATAAGATTTGACTTTTAGAAGTTTGTCCTCCCTCTCTCCCTGTCTGCCTCCCTACCTCTGATGTCAGTAACCCCTCCATTCTTCTTCCTCATTCTCTGTATGTCTGCTATCTTAGAACCTCATGTCTTGCAGCTCTGGTTCAAAATAGCCTTTTTTATCTACTGCAATTGTGCATAACTACAAGAATTCAGCTTGAAAATAAACCTTCTTCTGGAATTTTCTTATATGTCTTTACAGTCAAGTCAAGTTATCTGATGAAATCTGTTTGTGTGAGTAATGGGACATAGAGACAGCCTAGAAACGGTGTCTCAAGAGCGCCTTACACTCGCAGTCTAGTTATGGAGTCAGAATATCTACTATCCACTCACTGGCAGAAGATAGGGCAATATCTATGTTTCATTTTTTTCATTTTTAACAGTATTGAATGTATCCAACATTCTTAGGAAGATAATGAAGAAAATATTTATTTGTGTAATCCAAAGTAGTATAGTGTAAGAAATGTGATGTTTCGGTCTTTATAACTTTGTATGGCTACGTTCACATTTGCGTTGTTGGGCGCAGCGTCGGTGACGCGACGCAACCAACAACGCATGTACACAACGCAGCGTTTTGCGACGCATGCGTTGTCATAAGATCCTACAGATCGGGACTTTCGGCGCAGGGAAAACGCTACAAGTAGCGTCCCCTGCGCCCTGTCTTGTGCGTCTATATGACGCATGCGTCATAAAACACTGTACAACGCATACCGGCGCATGTCCATAAGCCCCCCATGTTAAAGATAGGGGCGCATGACGCATGCCGTCGGTATGCGTCGCCGACGCTGCGCCCAACAACGCAAATGTGAACGTAGCCTACGAGGTATCATCTACAATTAAAAGATGGGAAAATCATGGGAAGAAACGGAAGTTGCTGGTTTGCAAGTAGAACATGATATCAGTTAACAGATAGTATAGTAACAAAATAAGTCATAAAGAAAGGATGCAAATAGAAAGTCATAAAGAGAAAACAGCAGCCAAAAGCAAAGAAATGAATGAGAAAAGCAATAGAAAGAAAACTGTTCTGCTGATTGCGAACTTGTCCTGTGACAGAATGGCCATGTTTCAGTATAAGGAGTTGACAATCACTGTTTGATCTATCTGGGAGACTGATATAAAAACCCCATCGTGAATACAATCCCCACTATTACCAAGAATAGGGATGGGGGGGTCATTGTCATCTCATTCAGACACATATAAACAGGCTGACAGCACTATAATACAAAGGTTCAACCAAGGACATGGCAAGTGCACGAAGCCATAATTAGTCCTTGTATACACAGGATCAAAGAGAGTGACAGTGGGAAGTGGTTATCTGCATAACTATTATTTATATTAACCCCTTCATGCCGCAGCCCTTTTTCGTTTTTGCGATTTTGTTTTTCGCTTCCCTGCATCCCCAGAGTGTGGGGGCTATCTCTTTAACCCCATTGGCAGATCATGATTGTGTGGTCCTGATGTTTGCCATGGCAGATCACGACCAAATAGTGGCCTTAGAGTCTCCCGGCTACAGCGGGCTGTTCAGAAGTTACCGACATTGAGGTGGTAAAAATACACTTTTTCATTCCTGTCATGCCACTTTGTATTAATTCCTGAAAATTACCTGCAGGGTTAATAAACTACCTGACAGCGGTTTTCAATATGTCGACGGGTGCTGTTTTTAAAATGGTATCACTTTTGGGGTTTTTCCCAATATATAGGACCCCAAAAGTCACTTCAAACCTGGATAGGTCCCTAAAAAAATAAATTGTGTAAATTTCCATGAAAAAATGAAAAATTGCTGCTACATTTTTAAACTTTCTAAAATGATAACAAAATAAAACAACATTTTACAAATGGTGCTGATGTAAAGCAGACATGTGGGAAATGTTAATCATTAATGTTTTTCTATGGTATGACTATCTGGATTACAGGCATAATCATTCCAAGTTTGAAAATTGCTATTTTTTTTACATTTTTGGCAAATTTCTGATATTTTTTATAAATAAACACAAAACATATCACCCTAAATTTACCATTATCATAAATTATAATTTGCCACGAAAAAAAAATTTGGCCTGGTCACTAAGGGGTTAATTTTCACTTGCTACTATAGTCTCTGTTGTGAGCTCTGTTTTCAGGCTCCCTCTTGTGGTCACTGGTGGTATGGTGTGACTTTTGCTTTGGGCTCTCCCTGGTGGCTTTGTCTGTTATCCTGCTGGTCTCTGGCTATCAGCTGGTTCGTTATCCTCTGGGAGGTTCCTATATAGCTCTGTTTTACTTCCACTTGTTGCCGGCTGTCGATGTAATCAGTGCTACTCAGATTCCTTCTGACTACCTTGCTCCCAGTCCATCCAGGATAAGCTAAGTTTTGTTTGCTCATTTTTTTGATCAGCAGTGTTTATCATGTTTTCTTGTCCAGCTTGCTAAAATGTAATGCCCTCTCTTGCTGGTTGCTCTAGTGGGCTGAGTTTCTCCCCACACACCGTTAGTTGGTGTGTGGGTTCTTGAAATCTCAGGATGGATATTTTGTAAGGGTTTTTATTGATCGCATAGACCCCTGCTCTATTTTCTGCTTTCTAGTACTAGTGGGCCTCTTTTGCTGAATCTGATTTCATCCCTATGTATGTGCCTTCTTCTTACTTCACCGTTAATATTTGTTGGGGGCTTCTATATCTTTGGGGACTATTTCTCTGGAGGCAAGCGAGGTCTTTCTTTCTCTTTAGGGGTAGCTAGTTCCTCAGGCTGGCTCGAGACGTCTAGGAATTTTTTAGGCATGTTCACCGGCTACCTCTAGTTGTGTTGGATAGGTTTAGTTTTGCGATCAGTCCAGTTACCATCTCCCTAGAGCTCGTCCTTAGTTTATTCACTTGCTGGTCTATTTGTGATCCTCAGCCATTAAGGATCATAACAAGTCTCCATGGGATACTAGAAGCTACGATAATCCGATCACCTCTGCTACACACAGGCGATGATCAGATCGCCTGTGTGTTGCAGAAATGCTCACTTGCTATGAGTGCTGACCACCTGGTGGCGCTCATAGCAATCTGACTAAAACAACCATAGAGGTTTGTGGGAGACCTCTGGTTGTCATGTCAACCCACTGGTGACCCGCAATCATGTGACGGGTCACCAATGGGCGGGATTAGCGAAACGCTTCCAGCGCAATCACTGTCAGAGATTGACAGCGGCATTTAACGGGATAACAGCCGCGGGTGGATCACGATTCCACCCGCAGCTGTTAGGGGCACATCTGTCAGCGGTTCAAAACAGCTGACATATGTTGGGAAAGATGTGGGCTCAGCGCCTGAGTCTACATTAAAGGTAGAGACACGACAAGGGGAAGGGGTTAAGCAGCTTTCAGCTCGATCTTGAGCCATGGCGACTTGATGGACGAAAGATCTGTAGGAAGATATCAGCATGGGTTTACTAGGGACCGTTCCTATCAGACTAATCTGATCAATTTCTATGAAGAGGTAAGTTCCGGACTGGACCAAGGGAACCAAGTGGACGTAGTGTATATGGAATTTTCAAAAGCTTTTGATACAGTGCCACACAAAAGTTTGGTACATAAAATGAGAATAATGGGGATAGGGGAAAATATGTGTAAGTGGGTTAAGAGCTGGCTCAGGGATAGGAAACAAAGGGTGGTTATTAATGGAGAACACTCGGACTGGGTCGCGGTTAACAGTGGGGTACCACAGGGGTCAGTATTGGGCCCTCTTCTTTTTGGCATATTTATTAATGACCTTGTAGGGGGCATACAGAGTGGAATTTCAATATTTGCAGATGACACTAAACTCTGCAGGGAAATCAATACAGAGGAGGACAATTTTATATTACAGGATGATCTATGTAATCTAGAAGCTGGGACTGATAAATGGCAAATGAGCTTTAATGGGGATAAATGTAAGGTCATGCACGTGGGCAGAAGTACCGTATATACTCGAGTATAAGCCGACCCGAGTATAAGCCGACCCCCCTAATTTTGCCACAGAAAACTGGGAAAACTTATTGACTCGAGTATAAGCCTAGGGTGGAAAATGCGGCAGCTACCGGTAAATGTCACAAATAAAAATAGATACCAATAAAAGTAAAATTAATTGAGACATCAGTAGGTTAAGTGTTTTTGAATATCCATATTGAATCAGGAGCCCCATATAATGCTCCATACAGTTCATGATGGGACCCATAAGATACTCCATACAAAATACGCCCCATATAATGCTCCATATTAAAATATGCCCCATATAATGCTGCACAAAGGTTAATAATGGCCCCATAAGATGCTCCATAGAAACATTTGCCCCATACAATGCTGCATAAAGGTTGATGGTCCAATAAGATGCTCCACACATTATGGCCCAATAAGATGCTCCATACATTATGGCCCCATAAGATGCTCCACACATTATGGCCCCATAAGATGCTCCATACATTATAGCCCCATAGGATGCTCCATACATTATGGCTCCATAAGATGCTCAAAACATTATTCCCCATAAGATGCTCCACACATTATGGCCCCATGAGATGCTCCATACATTGTGGCCCCATACATTGTGGCTCTATACATTGTGGCCCCATACATTGTGGCCCCATACATTGTGGCCCCATACATTGTGGCTCCATACATTGTGGCTCCATACATTGTGGCCCCATACATTGTGGCTCCATACATTGTGGCTCCATACATTGTGGCCCCATACATTGTGGCTCCATTCATTGTGGCCCCATACATTGTGGCCCCATACATTGTGGCTCCATTCATTGTGGCCCCATACATTGTGGCTCCATACATTGTGGCCCCATAAGATGCTCCACACATTTGCCCCATTTGCTGTTGCTGCGATCAAAATAAAAAAAATCACATACTCACCTCTCTTCGCTCAGGCCCCCGGCACTTGCGATAGTCACCTTCCACGTTCCACCGCTGCGCGCTGCTCTGTCTTCCATCTGCACTGACTGCTCAGGCAGAGGGCGGCGCGCACACAAATCGTGTCATCGCGCCCTCTGACCTGAACAGTCACAGCCAGAGGACGGAAGACAGAGCAGCACGCAGCAGTGGAACGAGGAAGGTGACTATCGCGCAATGCTCACCTCCCCCTATATACTCACCTGCTCCCGGCGCGGTCCCTGGCAGGGTCTCACTGTCAGATGGTCTCCGGGAGCCGGCAGCATCTTCCTGTGTTCAGCGGTCACGTACCGCTCATTACAGTAATGAATATGCATGTATATTCATTACTTTAATGAGCGGTACCACGTGACCGCTGAACACAGGAAGAGCTGCCCGGAGACCATGGGACATGCAGGGAAATCTCCAGGAGCAGGTGAGTATGTGACAGCCGCTGCTCCCCCTCACCCGCCGACCCCACGCGGACACTGACTCGAGTATAAGCCGAGAGGGTCATTTTTAGCCCCAAAAAGTGGTCTCAAAATCTCGGCTTATACTCGAGTATATACGGTAATAAGATGTATAACTATGTGCTTAATTGTAAAACACTGGGCAAAACCGTCAATGAAAAAGACCTGGGTGTATGGGTGGATGCCAAACTCACATTTAGTGGCCAGTGTCAGGCAGCTGCTACAAAAGCAAATAAAATAATGGGATGCATTAAAAGAGGCATAGATGCTCATGAGGAGAACATAATTTTGCCTCTATACAAGTCACTAGTTCGACCACACTTAGAATACTGTGCACAGTTCTGGTCTCCGGTGTATAAGAAAGACATGGCTGAACTAGAGCGGGTGCAGAGAAGAGCGACCAAGGTTATTAGAGGACTGGGGGGTCTGCAATACCAAGATAGGTTATTACACTTGGGGCTATTTAGTTTGGAAAAACGAATGCTAAGGGGAGATCTTATTTTAATGTATAAATATGTGAGGGGACAGTACAAAGACCTTTCTGATGATCTTTTTAATTAAAGACCTGAGACAGGAACAAGGGGGCATCCTCTACGTCTGGAGGAAAGAAGGTTTAAGCATAATAACAGACGCGGATTCTTTACTGTAAGAGCAGTGAGACTATGGAACTCTCTGCCGTATGATGTTGTAATGAGTGATTCATTACTAATCTTTATCGTCACACATTATCGTCACTGTCCCAGTTGGGGCTCACAATCTGAATTCCCTATCAGTATGTCTTTGGAATGTGGGAGGAAACCAGAGTACCCGGAGGAAACCCGTGCAAACACGGAGAGAACATTCAAACTCTGCATGTGTTGTCCTTAGTGGGGCTTGAACCCAGGACTCCAGCGCTGCAAGGCTGCTGTGCTATCCACTGCGCCACCGTGCTAAAATTTAAGAGGGGACTGGATGCCTTTCTTGAAAAGTATAATGTTACAGGTTATATATACTAGATTCCTTGGTAGGGCGTTGATCCAGGGAACTAGTCTGATTGCCGTATGTGGAGTTGGGAAGGAATTTTTTTCCCCAGTGTGGAGCTTACTCTTTGCCACATGGGTTTTTTTTGCCTTCCTCTGGATCAACATGTTAGGGCATGTTAGGTTAGGCTATGGGTTGAACTAGATGGACTTAAAGTCTTCCTTCAATCTTAATAACTATGTTACTATGTTGTGCAAGCCTAGATAGGTCCACCAGGGTCTTCCCCACCATTATTTTGATAGCATTTGCTATATTATTTGGGAGATTATTCCTAACGCAATTTTCCATTCAATTAATATGGTAAAATGTGATAAATGAATGCTGAAGTCTGTATCACTTTGATTTAGATTTCCACTGACCTCTTTCTGGAGGCCGACTGGACAGGGCTGAAAAGGTAAGGTATGTGACATAGCAGCTAATGATGGAGGCTTGTAGCAGTCCAGATCGAGGTTGCTCTGCGAAACAAAAAAAACAAGTATTACAATTTTATACCTATTCATATAATGGAAATGATAGCTATTCTCTACGCTGTAAACTGGTGTATAAAGCATAGTATCGCTCCAATATCATGGCTTGTACACCGGAAAAATCCTGGTACCCAGGAAACAGCAGGGGATGCGACATCAAACCGCAGGGATATTCAGAGCCCCCTTTGTAACAAATGTCATGATACAAGTAAACCATTCACATGCTAAGTAGGCAAAGTCATGACCTCACATGGCCCCACTATATGATTTGTGCCAATGGGATTACTGGATGCTGGGAGCGGTGGGTTCTTATGGGATTTAGAAGAATAGTTTATACATAAATCTAGTCTGCTTATTTCTTTGTAGGTTCAGAGGGCAAGAAGTTATCAGACTGACCCAAACAGCTGGAAATCCGCTGCTATCATTCACACTGCTGAGGAAGAACACAGCTTGTCATGGGATTACTCTGAAAATATATAGGATCTCAGACATAAACACTATTCTACAAAAAAGTGGCAGTGTGCCTATAGCAATCAGTCAGAGCCCATTTTATTCTCCCAGGTCAGACTCTAAAATAGAAGCTATGAGTTGCACGAAGCCCAGAGCAGGGAGTTTTGCATATTTTTTGCGAAGCCATTGCATAGAAATATTATTACATTCTTAAAATAACTATAGTTGATTTTACAACTAAAAATTATAAAAATGATGTGATGAGAAAGGCAACAGAGTGATAGCTCTGGTTCCTTGTTGCCCTGGTGTCCTAGTGTAAGAGAGTGAAAGAAGACTAGCATCCACCAAATATGTTATCATTAACGTGAAGTGTCATGTCAATACAATTTTTGATTGCAGCATTGTGTAATAATGAATATTATGGAGACTTATGCTAGTTGAGTGGATTTTAGTAACTGACTAGAGTAAGATTTGTGGCGTGGAGCATGGAGGCACGCGCCACTTGTCAGAAGTAAGTGTCCGCTTCTTAAAGGGCCACTGTCACCCCCTCCATGATTAGGGCAATCACATGGCAGTGACGTCATCGCAGGTCCTACAGCTATTTGCTGTGCAGCAGATCCATCCTGGTGTTCTGTGGATGTCTTTTGTTCTCTGGTATCAGCCATTACATCAGACGGCCAGAGCTTACTGCGTCTGCGCAGGACACCAGTACACAGCGCAGGCGCCGGATTTGAAACGATAACAGCGCTGAGGGGGCGGCGCCGAAAGCGCAGGAAGATGTGAGTGACGGCAGAGGAGCTGGCCAAGCTGGGGAGTGAGAACCCGCCTACCTGGCTAGAGACAGGAATTGTGGCTAAGTATAAAAACGTTTTATTTGGGGTATGCTTGAACCTAAAACTAAAAGAGCCACCTTGTTAGAATGCAGCATTACTGCTGCACAAGGTGGCTCTTTTAGTTTATAACGGCTGGAGGGGGGTGACAGTGGCCCTTTAATGAATGGGAAGTATCTGACCCAAACAAGCCACCTCATGAAGAGCAACATCGCTGCCATGTATAACGATCTGTATGAAATCTGTCAATATCATCTAGGAACATCAACGAGTCTGTTTGGAAGTGAGGGTCAGTCTTTTGATCTTTCTTACTTTCGACTCTGCAAAAACTCTTACTGTTTCTCTTATTCATTCCCGTCTGGACTATTGTAACTCTCTACTAATCGGCCTCCCTCTTACCAAACTCTCCCCGCTCCAATCTGTCCTGAATGCTGCTGCCAGGATCATATTCCTCACCAACCGTTACACCGATGCCTCTACCTTGTGCCAGTCATTACACTGGCTACCCATCCACTCCAGAATCCAGTACAAAACTACTACCCTCATCCACAAAGCACTCCATGGCTCAGCACCACCCTACATCTCCTCTGTGGTCTCAGTCTACCACCCTACCCGTGCCCTCCGCTCCACTAATGACCTCAGGTTAGCATCCTCAATAATCAGAACCTCCCACTCCCGTCTCCAAGACTTTACACGTGCTGCGCCGATTCTTTGGAATGCACTACCTAGGTTAATACGATTAATCCCCAATCCCCACAGTTTTAAGCGTGCCCTAAAAACGAATTTGTTCAGACTGGCCTACCGCCTCAACGCATTAACCTAACTATCCCTGTGTGGCCTATTAAAAATAGAAAAAAAAAAAAACAAAACACATAATCAGGTTCCTTGCATCGTGTTCTCATACACTTTATGCAGTTAATAGCACTCTGTGTCTGTACTGCTACATACTTAGGCTGTTAACTGGTTCATGCAGCTTTACATGAACACCCGAGCCTTACACTATGGCTGGTCCAAATAACTAAAGCAATTGTTACCATCCACCTCTCGTGTCTCCCCTTTTCCTCATAGGTTGTAAGCTTGCGAGCAGGGCCCTCATTCCACCTTGTATCTATTTTGAACTGTGATTTCTGTTATGCTGTAATGTCTATTGTCTTTACAAGTCCCCTCTATAAGTTGTAAAGCGCTGCGGAATATGTTGGCGCTATATAAATAAAAATTATTATTATTATTATATTTGTAAACGTAGTCTCTCTGACTGAGCACTCCACCCATCATCCTTTACGCGGTTTTAATCATAGTAGGATCCTATCAACCCACATAAATGCAGGCTTCAGCCTAGGAGAGGATTCACATTAGGATAGGTTCCCAGCAATGAGAATTTCCTTATCGTGGTTGCTGGGTACACATCATTTGACCATTTTATGAGCTAAGTGTTCTCATTTTTCCTATTTTCTGGAGCAGTAATAAAATTCATATTTCATGTTTTCATACTATAGTGTTACAGAGTGCTACTTTATTTGTTGGTCCCCCATAAACATTACAAGAGGAGATTAGCATCTGCCAGGAACCTTGGTCACTCCTTGTCTCACTGTACAATCTCACAGGGGGGAAAATCTCACAATTCAAAATCCTTTTTTCCACAATTGGAGATAAAGGGGCAGTTAAATTGTTCACATTCAATTTTGTGTCATGTAATTTTGGCACTAGCTACTGAATTGAGGTAAGGTGGTTAGAAAACACAATCTCTAGGAAACCCTACTATATATATCTATATGTACATACAGTTCCGTTAAAAAGTTTGGACACACCTGTGTATGCAGTGGTTTTCCTTGTCTTTATTGGAATGTGCACACTGTAGATTTAGACTGAAGGTAGGAAGACCATGTGAAACTTGTGAAACAAACCAGAATTAGCGTTAAGCCTTAAATTCCTCAAGGTTTTACACCCCTTGGCATCCTCTCAAGCAGCTTCATCAGGTTGGCTTTCCAACAGTCTCAAAGGATCTCCCGAGGAGGTGCTGTACACTTGTTTGCTGCTTTGTCTTCACTCTGCAGTTAAACTCATCCCAAACCATCTGAATTTGGTTGAGGTCGGGTAATTGTGGAGGCCATTTCATCTGATGCAGTACTTCATCCCCGGGAGCTTTGAATTTGGAATATGTCACCAACATTGTAATTGGCAAAGCATACATATGGAAACCATCTGGTCAACTTTTCTGCATCTCACAAAGACACCAGGCTAAGTACCAACAAATCACACATTTTGACTCATCCAACTACAGTACAGATTTCCATAGACCTTATGTCTAGTCCTTGTGTTGCTTGGCCCAAACAAGTCTCTTTTTTTGCGGGTTTTCAGTAGGCCCTCAGTTCAAAGTATCTTCTTTGTAGCACTTTGACCATATAGGCCTGCTTCTTGCACAGTTAATATTGACATGTGTCTGCCTCTTGATATATTTGAATAATTCTTGAGTGTTGGTATCTGAAGTGCTGTCAATTTGTGATTTCCGTGGCTGCTAACTCAGATGAAGTTATCATCTGTAGCAGAGGTCATTTCTGGTCTTGCTTTCCTGGAGCGGTCCTCATGAGAGCCAGTTTCATCACAGCAATTGATGGTTTTCATGACTGCACTTGAGGATACCTTCAATGTTCTAGTAAATTTCTGGATTAACTAACCTTCATGTCTTAAAGTAATGATGAACTGTCATTTTACTTTATTTATTTGAGACAGTATTGCCATATTCTGGCTTAGAACATTTGTGGAATAGGGCTTCACTAATAGTTTTACTCTGCCAAAATGTGTACCAACACTGCCTCTGCAAAACACACCTGATAGCTGCAAATACTTTCTGAAGGCCAGTCATTCCAGAAATGAGCTCTTGACGAGGCATACCTGATCACTGGTAACCCCATTTCAGGTGGCTACCTGATGAAACTTCTTGAGAGAATGTCAAGAGTGAGAAAAGCTGTTGTCAGAGTAAAAGTGGGCACTTTGAGAGAGCAAAGGTTTAACACATATTCTGGTTTGCTTCACATGTGTTTATTTACTTCTTGTTGACGTATGTGTTCCTTCATGGTTCTTGTTGTGAATTTGGATTCTGGGCTCCCCCGGTGGCTACTGGTGGAATTGAACTGGTGTCTTCATCTTCTCTGTTCACCTGTTCCCATCAAGATGTGGGAGTCGCTATATAACCTTGCTGCTCTGTTAGTTGCTTGCCGGTCATCAATGTTATCAGAAGCCTCTCTGTGCTTGTTCCTGCTCCTAGACAACTACTAGATAAGTTGGACTCTTGTCCATGTTTGTTTTTGCATTTTGTTCCAGTTCACAGCTGTAGTTTCGTTACTGTGTCTGGAAAGCTCTTGTGAACGGGAATTGCCACTCTGGTGTTATGAGTTAATGCCAGAGTTTTAAAGTAATTTCTGGATGGTGTTTTTTGATAGGGTTTTCAGCTGACCATGAAAGTGTCCTTTCTGTCTTCTGCTATGTAGTAAGTGGACCTCAAATTTGCTAAACCTATTTTCATACTACGTTTGTTTTTTCATCTCAACTCACCGCCAATACATGTGGGGGGCCTCTGTCTCCTTTCGGGGTATTTCTCTAGAGGTGAGCTAGGACTAATATTTTCCTCTGCTAGCTTTATTTAGTCCTCCGGCTGGGCTGGGCATCTAGAATCAACGTAGGCATGCTACCCGGCCACTGCTAGTTGTGCGTTAGGTTTAGTTCATGGTCAGCTCAGTTCCCATCTTCCAAGAGCTAGTTCCTATATATGCTTATGCTATGTTCTCTTGCCATTGAGATCATGACAGTTTGACCGGCCCGCAAAGTGTTAATTGTTTGGGCTGAAGCAGGAGAAAAAGAAGTGTTGAAGGGAAATTTTTTTTTTTTTTCCCCTCAGAGTTTGGCTGCCTAGCCCTTAATTGCTGTCTAGCTGCTTCTTACCTCCTCTTAACCCTTGAATGGCTCTGTGTCCACCTGTTTGTAATGGATCTTCAGAGTGTAACTGCAGGTTTGAATAATCTCGCCACGAAGGTACAAAATTTGCAAGATTTTGTTTGTCATGCACCTGTATCTGAGCCGAGAATTCCTTTGCCGGAATTTTTCTCGGGGAATAGATCCGGGTTTCAGAATTTTCGAAATAATTGCAAATTATTTTTGTCTCTGAAATCTCGCTCTGCCGGAGACCCTGCACAGCAGGTCAGGATTGTGATTTCCTTGCTCCGGGGCGACCCTCAAGACTGGGCTTTTTCATTGACACCAGGGGATCCTGCGTTGCTCAATGTGGATGCGTTTTTTCTGGCCTTGGGGTTGCTTTATGACGAACCTCATTTGGAGCTTCAGGCAGAAAAAACTTTGATGTCCCTATCTCAGGGGCAAGATGAAGCGGAAATTTACTGCCAAAGATTCCGTAAATGGTCTGTGCTTACTCAGTGGAATGAGTGCGCCCTGGCGGCGACTTTCAGAGAGGGTCTCTCTGATGCCATTAAGGATGTTATGGTGGGGTTCCCTGTGCCTGCGGGTCTGAATGAGTCCATGACAATGGCTATTCAGATCGATAGGCGTTTGCGGGAGCGCAAACCAGTGCACCACCTGGCGGTGTCCACTGAGAAGTCGCCAGAGAGTATGCAGTGTGATAGAATTCTGTCCCGAAGCGAGCGGCAGAATTTTAGACGGAAAAATGGGTTGTGTTTCTATTGTGGTGATTCTACTCATGTTATATCAGCATGCTCTAAGCGCACTAAAAAGCTTGGTAAATCTGTTTCCATTTGCACCTTACCGTCTAAATTTATTCTATCTGTGACCCTGATTTGCTCTTTGTCATCTATTACCACGGACGCCTATGTCGACTCTGGCGCCGCTTTGAGTCTTATGGATTGGTCCTTTGCCAAACGCTGTGGGTATGATTTAGAGCCTTTGGAGACTTCTATTCCTCTGAAGGGGATTGACTCCACCCCATTGGCTAATAATAAACCACAATACTGGACACAAGTAACTATGCGTATTAATCCGGATCACCAGGAGATTATTCGCTTTCTGGTGCTGTATAATCTACATGATGATTTGGTGCTAGGATTGCCTTGGCTGCAATCTCACAACCCAGTCCTCGACTGGAGAGCTATGTCTGTGTTGAGCTGGGGATGTAAGGGGGCTCATGGGGATGTACCTGTGGTTTCCATTTCATCATCCATTCCCTCTGAAATTCCTGAGTTCCTGTCTGACTATCGTGACGTCTTTGAAGAATCCAAGCTTGGTTCGTTACCTCCGCACCGAGAGTGCGATTGTGCCATAGATTTAATCCCGGGTAGTAAATACCCAAAGGGTCGTTTATTTAATCTGTCTGTGCCTGAACATGCTGCTATGCGAGAATATATAAAGGAGTCCTTGGAAAAGGGACATATTCGTCCATCGTCATCTCCCTTAGGAGCCGGTTTTTTCTTTGTGTCAAAAAAAGACGGCTCTTTGAGACCATGTATTGATTATCGGCTTTTGAATAAAATCACTGTTAAATATCAATACCCATTGCCGTTGCTGACTGATTTGTTTGCTCGCATAAAGGGGGCCAAGTGGTTCTCTAAGATTGACCTTCGTGGGGCGTATAATTTGGTGCGAATCAGGCAGGGGGATGAGTGGAAAACCGCATTTAATACGCCCGAGGGCCACTTTGAGTATTTAGTGATGCCTTTTGGTCTTTCTAATGCTCCGTCAGTTTTCCAGTCCTTTATGCATGATATTTTTCGCGATTATTTGGATAAATTTATGATTGTGTATCTGGATGATATTCTGATTTTTTCGGATGACTGGGACTCTCATGTCCAGCAAGTCAGGAGGGTTTTTCAGGTTTTGCGGTCTAATTCTTTGTGTGTGAAGGGTTCTAAGTGTGTTTTTGGGGTACAGAGGATTTCCTTTTTGGGATATATTTTTTCCCCCTCTTCCATTGAAATGGATCCTGTCAAGGTTCAAGCTATTTGTGATTGGACGCAGCCCTCTTCTCTTAAGAGTCTTCAGAAATTTTTGGGCTTTGCTAACTTTTATCGTCGATTTATTGCTGGTTTTTCGGATATTGCTAAGCCATTGACCGATTTGACTAAGAAGGGTGCTGATGTTGCTGATTGGTCCCCTGATGCTGTGGAGGCCTTTCGGGAGCTTAAGCGCCGTTTTTCCTCTGCCCCTGTGTTGCGTCAGCCTGATGTTGCTCTACCTTTTCAGGTTGAGGTCGACGCTTCTGAGATCGGAGCTGGGGCAGTGTTGTCGCAGAAAAGTTCTGACTGCTCCGTGATGAGGCCTTGTGCCTTCTTTTCCCGTAAATTTTCGCCCGCTGAGCGGAATTATGATGTTGGGAATCGGGAGCTTTTGGCCATGAAGTGGGCTTTTGAGGAGTGGCGCCATTGGCTCGAGGGGGCCAGACATCAGGTGGTGGTATTGACTGACCACAAAAATTTGATTTATCTTGAGACCGCCAGGCGCCTGAATCCTAGACAGGCGCGCTGGTCATTATTTTTCTCTCGGTTTAATTTTGTGGTGTCATACCTACCGGGTTCTAAGAATGTTAAGGCGGATGCCCTTTCTAGGAGTTTTGAGCCTGACTCGCCTGGTAACTCTGAGCCCACAGGTATCCTTAAGGATGGAGTGGTATTGTCAGCCGTTTCTCCAGACCTGCGGCGGGCCTTGCAGGAGTTTCAGGCGGAGAGACCTGATCGTTGCCCACCTGATAAACTGTTTGTTCCTGATGATTGGACCAGTAGAGTCATCTCTGAGGTTCATTCTTCTGCGTTGGCAGGTCATCCTGGCATTTTTGGTACCAGGGATTTGGTGGCAAGGTCCTTCTGGTGGCCTTCCCTGTCACGAGATGTGCGAGGCTTTGTGCAGTCTTGTGACGTTTGTGCTCGGGCCAAGCCTTGTTGTTCTCGGGCTAGTGGATTATTGTTGCCCTTGCCTATTCCTAAGAGGCCTTGGACGCACATCTCGATGGATTTTATTTCAGATCTGCCTGTTTCTCAGAAGATGTCTGTCATCTGGGTGGTGTGTGACCGTTTTTCTAAGATGGTCCATTTGGTTCCTCTGCCCAAGTTACCTTCTTCTTCCGAGTTGGTTCCTCTGTTTTTTCAAAATGTTGTTCGTTTGCATGGTATTCCTGAGAATATCGTTTCTGACAGAGGGACCCAATTCGTGTCTAGATTTTGGCGGGCATTCTGTGCTAGGATGGGCATAGATTTATCTTTTTCGTCCGCTTTCCATCCTCAGACGAATGGCCAGACCGAGCGGATTAATCAGACCCTGGAGACATATCTGAGGTGTTTTGTGTCTGCTGACCAGGATGATTGGGTTGCTTTTTTGCCATTGGCGGAGTTCGCTCTCAATAATCGGGCCAGCTCTGCCACTTTGGTGTCCCCGTTTTTCTGTAATTCGGGGTTTCATCCTCGATTTTCCTCTGGTCAGGTGGAATCTTCGGATTGTCCTGGAGTGGATGCTCTGGTGGAGAGATTGCATTAGATCTGGGGGCAGGTGGTGGACAATTTGAGGTTGTCCCAGGAGAAGACTCAGCTTTTTGCCAACCGCCACCGTCGTGTTGGTCCTCGGCTTTCTGTTGGGGATTTGGTGTGGTTGTCTTCTCGTTTTGTCCCTATGAGGGTCTCTTCTCCTAAGTTTAAGCCTCGGTTTATCGGCCCGTATAAGATATTGGAGATTCTTAACCCTGTTTCCTTCCGTTTGGACCTCCCTGCATCCTTTTCTATTCATAACGTTTTTCATCGGTCATTATTGCGCAGGTATGAGGTACCGGTTGTGCCTTCCGTTGAGCCTCCTGCTCCGGTGTTGGTTGAGGGTGAGTTGGAGTACGTTGTGGAGAAAATCTTGGACTCTCGTGTTTCCAGACGGAGACTCCAGTATCTGGTCAAGTGGAAGGGATACGGCCAGGAGGATAATTCTTGGGTGAATGCATCTGATGTTCATGCCTCCGATCTGGTTCGTGCCTTTCATAGGGCCCATCCTGATCGCCCTGGTGGTTCTGGTGAGGGTTCGGTGCCCCCTCCTTGAGGGGGGGGTACTGTTGTGAATTTGGATTCTGGGCTCCCCCGGTGGCTACTGGTGGAATTGAACTGGTGTCTTCATCTTCTCTGTTCACCTGTTCCCATCAAGATGTGGGAGTCGCTATATAACCTTGCTGCTCTGTTAGTTGCTTGCCGGTCATCAATGTTATCAGAAGCCTCTCTGTGCTTGTTCCTGCTCCTAGACAACTACTAGATAAGTTGGACTCTTGTCCATGTTTGTTTTTGCATTTTGTTCCAGTTCACAGCTGTAGTTTCGTTACTGTGTCTGGAAAGCTCTTGTGAACGGGAATTGCCACTCTGGTGTTATGAGTTAATGCCAGAGTTTTAAAGTAATTTCTGGATGGTGTTTTTTGATAGGGTTTTCAGCTGACCATGAAAGTGTCCTTTCTGTCTTCTGCTATGTAGTAAGTGGACCTCAAATTTGCTAAACCTATTTTCATACTACGTTTGTTTTTTCATCTCAACTCACCGCCAATACATGTGGGGGGCCTCTGTCTCCTTTCGGGGTATTTCTCTAGAGGTGAGCTAGGACTAATATTTTCCTCTGCTAGCTTTATTTAGTCCTCCGGCTGGGCTGGGCATCTAGAATCAACGTAGGCATGCTACCCGGCCACTGCTAGTTGTGCGTTAGGTTTAGTTCATGGTCAGCTCAGTTCCCATCTTCCAAGAGCTAGTTCCTATATATGCTTATGCTATGTTTTCTTGCCATTGAGATCATGACAGGTTCTGCTGCGCATAGTCTGAGTCTACATTGTGCACATTCCAATAAGAAAAAGGAAAACCATTGCAAACTTTTGACCAGTAAATCTACAGATATCGTGCTGTTGTGAATTCTGCTCTTGGGCTCCCTCCGGTGGTTATAAGTGGTAGTGCTGCTGTCTCTGGATCGCAGCATTCATCAGGTGTGTCAAGTGTTTGCAATCCTGACTGGGCTATTTAGCCTTGCTTGACCCTTTAGTCAGTGCCAGTTGTCCATTGTTCCTGGAGGATTCACATCCTTGCCTGCTCTCTCCTGCTTTGCTGTTCCTTTCAACAAAGATAAGTTCTGGCCTTGATTTTTGCTGTCCACATGCTGTGGCCTTATTGTTCAGTTCTTTTCCATGTTTTTGTCTTGTCCAGCTTGGTCTGAATAAGGATTTGTTTAGCCAAGCTGGTATCTCTGGAGATGCAGATATACTCTCCATATCTTTAGTTAGCTGTGGAGATTTTTGTATTTTCTGTGGTGGATATTTTCTAGTGTTTTAATACTGACCGCATAGTACTCTGTCCTATCCTTTCTATTTAGCTAGAAGTGGCCTCCTTTGCTAAATTCTGATTTCAGTCTGTGTATGTTTTTTCCCTCTCCTCTCACAGTCAATATTTGTGGGGGGCTGGCTATCCTTTGGGAATTTTCTCTGAGGAAAGATAGTTTTCCCTTTTCTATATCTAGGGGTAATTAGTCCTCCGGCTGTGTCGAGATGTCTAGGGAGTGATAGGTACATTCCACGGCTACTTCTAGTTGCGGTGTTAAGTTCAGGGTCTGCGGTCAGTACAGGTACCACTTTCTCCAGAGTACGTCTCATGCTGCTCTTAGGCCACCAGATCATAACAGTACAACTGGCCAACAATGAGTTAACCGCATCTCAGAAGAAGGGAAGGAAAGTGCTGAGCCATTTTTTTTTCTGTAGTCTGTTGTGGTTTTTTTTTCCCTCTTTACCTCTGGGTGGCTCAGGAGTTCGGCGCTGGTATGGATGTTCAGGGATTGGCTTCTCGTGTGGATCAACTTGCTGCTAGAGTACAGGCTATTTCCGATTATATCGTTCAGACTCCGGTTTTAGAGCCTAGAATTCCAACTCCTGATTTGTTTCTTGGGGACAGGTCCAAATTTTTGAGCTTTAAAAATAACTGTAAACTGTTTTTTTGCTCTGAAACCCCGTTCCTCTGGTGATCCCATCCAGCAGGTTAAAATTGTTATATCTCTGCTGCGTGGTGACCCCCAGGATTGGGCATTTGCCCTGGAACCTGGGAATCCGGCGTTGCTTATTGTAGACACCTTTTTTCAGGCGCTTGGGTTATTGTATGATGAACCTAATTCAGTGGATCATGCTGAGAAGACCTTGTTGGCCCTGTGTCAGGGTCAAGAAGCGGCAGAATCATATTGCCAGAAATTTAGAAAATGGTCTGTACTGACTAAATGGAATGAGGATGCCTTGGCGGCAATTTTCAGAAAGGGTCTTTCTGAATCCGTTAAAGATGTTATGGTGGGGTTCCCCACGCCTGCTGGTCTGAGTGATTCTATGTCTCTGGCCATTCAGATTGATCGGCGCTTGCGCAAGCGCAGAGTTGTGCACACTATGGCATTGTCTTCCGAGCGGAGTCCTGAGCCTATGCAGTGTGATAGGATTGTGTCTAGAGCTGAACGACAAGGATTCAGACGTCAGAATAGGTTGTGTTTTTACTGCGGCGATTCTGCTCATGTTATTTCTGATTGCCCTAAGCGTACCAAGAGAATCGCTAGATCTGTTACCATCAGTACTGTACAACCTAAATTTCTGTTATCTGTGACCCTGATCTGCTCATTATCGTCATTTTCTGTCATGGCATTTGTGGATTCAGGCGCCGCTCTAAACTTAATGGACTTAGAATTTGCCAGACGTTGTGGTTTCCCCTTGCAGCCTTTGCAGAGTCCTATTCCTTTGAGGGGGATTGATGCTACACCGTTGGCTAAAAATAAACCTCAGTTTTGGACACAGCTGACCATGTGCATGGCGCCAGCCCATCAGGAAGATTGTCGTTTTCTGGTGTTGCATAATTTGCATGATGCTATTGTGCTGGGTTTCCCATGGTTACAGGTGCATAATCCGGTGTTAGATTGGAAATCTATGTCTGTGACTAGTTGGGGTTGTCAGGGGGTTCATGGTGACGTTCCTTTGATGTCAATTGCCTCCTCCCCCTCTTCTGAAATTCCTGAGTTTTTGTCAGATTTCCAGAATGTATTCAATGAGCCCAAGTCCAGTTCCCTTCCACCGCATAGGGACTGTGATTGTGCTATTGACTTGATTCCAGGCTGTAAGTTCCCTAAGGGCCGACTTTTCAACCTGTCTGTGCCAGAACATACTGCTATGCGGAGCTATGTTAAGGAGTCCTTGGAGAAGGGGCATATTCGGCCATCTTCTTCACCATTGGGAGCAGGTTTTTTTTGTTGCCAAAAAAGATGGCTCCTTGAGACCCTGTATTGATTATCGCCTCTTGAATAAGATCACGGTCAAATTCCAATACCCTTTGCCTTTGCTTTCTGATCTGTTTGCTAGGATTAAGGGGGCTAGTTGGTTTACTAAGATTGACCTTCGAGGGGCATATAATCTTGTTCGTATTAAGCAGGGTGACGAATGGAAAACTGCGTTTAATACGCCCGAAGGTCATTTTGAATACCTTGTGATGCCATTCGGACACTCTAATGCTCCATCTGTGTTTCAGTCCTTCATGCAAGATATATTTCGGAATTATCTTGATAAATTCATGATTGTATATTTGGATGATATTTTGATTTTTTCAGATGATTGGGAGTCTCATGTGAAACAAGTCAGGATGGTATTTCAGATCCTTCGTGATAATGCCTTGTTTGTGAAGGGGTCTAAGTGCCTCTTTGGAGTACAGAAGATTTCTTTTTTGGGCTTCATTTTTTCTCCCTCATCTATAGAAATGGATCCGGTTAAGGTTCAGGCCATTCATGATTGGATCCAGCCCACATCCGTGAAGAGCCTTCAGAAATTTTTGGGCTTTGCTAATTTTTATCGCCGTTTCATTGCCAACTTCTCCAGTGTGGTTAAACCCCTGACCGATTTGACGAAGAAAGGCGCTGATGTGACGAATTGGCCCTCTGCGGCTGTTTCTGCCTTTCAGGAGCTTAAACGCCGATTTACTCCTGCCCCTGTGTTGCGTCAGCCAGATGTTTCTCTTCCTTTTCAGGTTGAGGTTGACGCTTCTGAGATTGGGGCAGGGGCCGTTTTGTCTCAGAGGAATTCTGATGGTTCCTTGATGAAACCGTGTGCCTTCTTTTCTCGAAAGTTTTCGCCTGCGGAACGCAATTATGATGTCGGCAATCGTGAGTTGTTGGCTATGAAGTGGGCATTTGAGGAGTGGCGACATTGGCTTGAGGGGGCCAAGCACCGTATTGTGGTCTTGACCGATCATAAGAATCTGATTTACCTCGAGTCTGCCAAACGGCTGAATCCTAGACAGGCCCGATGGTCCCTGTTTTTCTCCCGTTTTGATTTTGTGGTCTCATATCTTCCGGGTTCTAAGAATGTTAAGGCTGATGCCCTCTCTAGGAGATTTTTGCCTGATTCTCCTGGGGTCCTTGAGCCGGTCAGCATTCTGAAGGAAGGGGTGATTCTTTCTGCCATCTCCCCTGATTTACGACGGGTTCTTCAGGAATTTCAGGCTGATATACCTGACCGCTGTCCAGTGGGGAAACTGTTTGTTCCTGACAGATTGTTATGACCCCAATGGCGAGGGTCTCAGAGAAACAAGTAAGTCTGCGACGTACAAAAATCCAGCTCATAGGGCAGTGGTAACTGGGTTGACCATATATCTACTCCTAACGCCAACACTAGCAGTAGCCGGGGAACATGCCTACGTTGGTCGCTAGATGTCTCGCGCCAGCCGGAGGACTAACTACCCCTAGAAGAGGAAAACAAAGACCTCTCTTGCCTCCAGAGAATAGACCCCAAAAGTAGGATAGTAGCCCCCCACAAATAATAACGGTGAGGTAAGAGGAAATGACAAACACAGAGATGAACTAGATTTTAGCAAAGAGAGGCCCACTTACTAATAGCAGAATGTAGTAAGATAACTTATATGGTCAACAAAAACCCTATCAAAATCCACGCTGGAGATTCAAGAACCCCCGAACCGTCTAACGGCCCGGGGGGAGAACACCAGCCACCCTAGAGCTTCCAGCAAGGTCAGGAAACAGATAATATACAAGCTGGACAAAAATGCAAACCAAAACAAATAGCAAAAAGCAAGAAAGCAGACTTAGCTTAATCAAGCAGGAACCAGGATCAGTAGACAAGAGCACTACAGATTAGCTCTGATATCAACGTTGCCAGGCATTGAACTGAAGGTCCAGGGAGCTTATATAGCAACACCCCTGACCTAACGACCCAGGTGAGCATACAAGGGATGAATGACATACCCAGAGTCAAATCACTAGTAGCCACTAGAGGGAGCCAAAAGGTAAATTCACAACAGTACCCCCCCCTTAGTGAGGGGTCACCGAACCCTCACCAAGACCACCAGGGCGATCAGGATGAGCGGCGTGAAAGGAACGAACTAAATCGGCCGCATGCACATCAGAGGCGACCACCCAGGAATTATCCTCCTGTTGTGATTTTGCTTTTTGCTCCCTCTAGTGGTCATTAGTGATTTGACTCTGGAGCTTCTGTCTTTTCCTATATCCTCACCTGGGCCGTTAGTTCAGGGGCGTTGCTATATAAGCTCCCTGGACCTTCAGTTCAATGCCTGGCATCGTTGAAATCAGAGCTAATCTGTTGTGCTCTTGTCCTATGATCCGGGTTCCTGTATTTCAAGCTAAGTCTGCTTCCTTGCTTTTTGCTTTTGTTTTGTTTGGTATTTTTGTCCAGCTTGTTCCAATCTGTATCCTGACCTTTGCTGGAAGCTCTAGGGGGCTGGTGTTCTCCCCCCGGACCGTTAGACGGTTCGGGGGTTCTTGAATCTCCAGCGTGGATTTTTATAGGGTTTTTGTTGACCAGATAAGTTATCTTGCTATATTCTGCTATTAGTAAGCTGGCCTCTCTTTGCTGAACCTGGTTCATTTCTGTGTTTGTCATTTCCTCTTACCTCACCGTTATTATTTGTGGGGGGCTTGTATCTTGCTTTGGGGTCCCTTTCTCTGGAGGCAAGAGAGGTCTTTGTTTTCTTCTCCTAGGGGTAGTTAGATTCTCCGGCTGGCGCGAGTCATCTAGCGATCACCGTAGGCATGATCCCCGGCTACTTCTAGTGTTGGCGTTAGGAGTGGCTATTTGGTCAACCCAGTTACCACAGCCCTATGAGCTGGATTTTTGAATCTCGCAGACTTACACGTTCCTCTGAGACCCTGTCCACTGGGGTCATAACAGTATGCCAGGCCAGTATTAAATGTTTAATGCATTGCAGAAGTGGGATTATAAGAAAGAAAATTTTGAGTTTTTTTTCCCCTCTCTCATTTTTTTTTTTCTTTTCCCCTTTACCTCAGAGTGGCTTAAGCTTGCTGCAGACATGAATGTCCAGACCTTGATTACAAGTGTGGACCAGCTTGCCGCTCGTGTGCAGAGTATACAAGATTATGTTATCAGAAATCCTAGGTCTGAACCCAAGATTTCGATTCCTGAACTGTTTTCAGGAGACCGATTTAAGTTTAGGAATTTCAGGAATAATTGTAAATTGTTTTTGTCCCTGAAACCTTGTTCGTCTGGAGACTCTGCTCAACAAGTAAAAATTGTTATTTCATTCTTACGGGGTGACCCTCAAGATTGGGCTTTTTCGTTGGCGCCAGGAGATCCGGCATTGGCTGATATTGATGCGTTTTTTCTGGCGCTCGGTTTACTTTATGAGGAACCCAATCTTGAGATTCAGGCAGAGAAAGCCTTGCTGGCTATGTCTCAGGGCCAGGACGAGGCTGAGGTGTATTGCCAAAAAATTTCGGAAATGGTCCGTGCTGACACATTGGAACGAGTGTGCACTGGCCGCTAATTTTAGAAATGGCCTTTCTGAGGCCATTAAGAATGTTATGGTGGGTTTTCCCATTCCCACAGGTCTGAATGATACCATGTCCCTGGCTATTCAAATTGACCGGCGGTTGCGGGAGCGCAAAACCGCAAATTCCCTCATGTTGTTGTCTGAACAGACACCTGATTTGATGCAATGTGATAGAATCTTGACTAGAAATGAGAGGAAAATTCATAGACGCCGGAATGGCTTGTGCTACTACTGTGGTGATTCTACACATGTTATCTCAGCATGCTCTAAACGTATATCTAAGGTTGTTAGTCCTGTCACCGTTGGTAATTTGCATCCTAAGTTTATTCTGTCTGTAACTTTGATTTGCTCACTGTCATCTTATCCTGTCATGGCGTTTGTAGATTCAGGTGCTGCCCTGAGTCTTATGGATCTCTCATTTGCTAAGCGCTGTGGTTTTATTATTGAACCATTAGAAAATCCTATCCCTCTTAGGGGTATTGATGCTACGCCATTGGCAGAAAATAAACCGCAGTATTGGACACAGGTTACCATGTGCATGACTCCTGAACATCGCGAGGTGATACGTTTTCTCGTTCTACATAAAATGCATGATTTGGTTGTTTTGGGGCTGCCATGGTTACAGACCCATAATCCAGTCCTTGACTGGAAGGCTATGTCAGTGTCTAGTTGGGGCTGTCGTGGTATTCATGAGGATTCCCTGCCTGTGTCTATTGCTTCTTCTACGCCTTCGGAAGTTCCGGAGTATTTGTCTGATTATCAGGATGTCTTTAGCGAGTCCAGGTCCAGTGCATTGCCTCCTCATAGGGAATGTGACTGTGCTATAGATTTGATTCCAGGCAGTAAATTTCCTAAGGGAAGACTTTTTAATCTGTCGATACCTGAACATACCGCTATGCGTTCATATATCAAGGAGTCTCTGGAGAAAGGACACATCCGTCCGTCTTCTTCCCCTCTTGGTGCGGGATTCTTTTTTGTGGCTAAAAAGGACGGATCTTTGAGGCCTTGTATTGACTATCGGCTTTTAAATAAGATCACTGTCAAATTTCAGTATCCTTTGCCGCTGTTGTCTGACTTGTTTGCCCGGATTAAAGGTGCCAAGTGGTTTACCAAGATAGACCTTCGTGGTGCGTACAACCTTGTGCGCATTAAGCAAGGAGATGAATGGAAAACCGCATTCAATACGCCCGAAGGTCATTTTGAGTACTTGGTGATGCCTTTTGGGCTCTCTAATGCCCCTTCAGTTTTTCAGTCCTTTATGCATGACATTTTCCGGAACTATCTGGATACATTTTTGATCGTTTATCTGGATGATATTCTGGTTTTTTTCTGATAATTGGGACTCGCATGTGGAGCAGGTCAGGATGGTCTTTAAAATTTTGCGTGAAAATTCTTTGTTTGTCAAGGGCTCAAAGTGTCTTTTTGGTGTACAGAAGGTTCCCTTTTTGGGGTTCATTTTTTCCCCTTCTGCTGTGGAGATGGACCCAGTCAAGGTCCGAGCTATTCTTGATTGGACTCAGCCCTCGTCAGTTAAGAGTCTTCAGAAGTTCTTGGGTTTCGCTAACTTCTACCGTCGTTTTATCGCTAACTTTTCTAGCATTGTGAAACCTTTGACGGACATGACCAAGAAGGGCTCCGATGTGGTTAATTGGGCTCCTGCTGCCGTGGAGGCTTTCCAGGAGTTGAAACGTCGGTTTACTTCGGCGCCTGTTTTGTGCCAGCCTGATGTCTCGCTTCCCTTTCAGGTTGAGGTGGATGCTTCAGAGATTGGAGCAGGGGCCGTTTTGTCGCAGAGAGGCCCTGGTTGCTCTGTTATGAGACCTTGCGCCTTTTTCTCTAGGAAGTTTTCGCCTGCGGAGCGAAATTATGATGTGGGCAATCGGGAGTTGTTGGCCATGAAATGGGCATTTGAGGAGTGGCGTCATTGGCTCGAGGGTGCTAAGCATCGTGTGGTGGTCTTGACTGATCACAAAAATCTGATGTATCTCGAGTCTGCTAAACGCCTGAATCCTAGACAGGCCCGCTGGTCATTGTTTTTCTCCCGTTTTGACTTTGTTGTCTCGTATTTACCAGGTTCAAAAAATGTGAAGGCCGATGCTCTTTCCAGGAGCTTTGTGCCTGATGCTCCTGGAGTCGCTGAACCTGTTGGTATTCTTAAGGATGGTATTATCTTGTCAGCTATTTCTCCTGATCTGCGACGTGTGTTGCAGAGATTTCAGGCTGATAGGCCTGATTCTTGTCCTCCTGACAGACTGTTTGTGCCTGATAAGTGGACCAGCAGAGTCATTTCCGAGGTTCATTCCTCGGTGTTGGCAGGTCACCCAGGAATTTTTGGCACCAGAGATCTGGTGGCCAGATCCTTTTGGTGGCCTTCCTTGTCTAGGGATGTGCGGTCATTTGTACAGTCCTGTGGGACTTGTGCTCGAGCTAAGCCTTGCTGTTCTCGTGCCAGCGGGTTGCTCTTGCCCTTGCCTGTCCCTAAGAGACCTTGGACACATATCTCCATGGATTTCATTTCTGATCTTCCGGTGTCTCAAGGCATGTCTGTTATCTGGGTGATATGTGATCGCTTCTCCAAGATGGTCCATTTGGTTCCTTTGCCTAAGCTGCCTTCCTCTTCCGATCTGGTTCCTGTGTTTTTCCAGAACGTGGTTCGTTTGCACGGCATCCCTGAGAATATTGTGTCAGACAGAGGATCCCAGTTCGTTTCCAGATTCTGGCGATCCTTTTGTAGTAGGATGGGCATTGACTTGTCGTTTTCGTCTGCTTTCCATCCTCAGACTAATGGACAGACGGAGCGAACTAATCAGACTTTGGAGGCTTATTTGAGGTGTTTTGTCTCTGCTGATCAGGACGATTGGGTGACCTTCTTGCCGTTGGCTGAGTTTGCCCTTAATAATCGGGCTAGTTCCGCCACCTTGGTTTCGCCGTTTTTCTGCAACTCTGGTTTCCACCCTCGTTTTTCTTCGGGTCATGTGGAACCTTCTGACTGCCCTGGGGTGGATTCTGTGGTGGATAGGTTGCAGCGGATCTGGAATCTTGTGGTGGACAACTTGAAGTTGTCACAGGAGAGGGCTCAGCGCTTTGCCAACCGCCGCCGCGGTGTGGGTCCCCGACTACGTGTTGGGGATTTGGTGTGGCTTTCTTCCCGCTTTGTTCCTATGAAGGTTTCCTCTCCCAAATTTAAACCTCGTTTTATTGGTCCTTACAAGATATTGGAAATCCTTAATCCTGTATCCTTTCGCCTGGATCTTCCTGTGTCGTTTGCTATCCACAACGTATTTCATAGGTCCTTGTTGCGGCGGTACGTTGTGCCTGTGGTTCCTTCTGCTGAGCCTCCTGCTCCGGTGTTGGTTGAGGGCGAGTTGGAGTACGTGGTGGAGAAGATCTTGGATTCTCGTCTCTCCAGGCGGAGGCTTCAGTACCTGGTCAAGTGGAAGGGCTATGGTCAGGAAGATAATTCCTGGGTGGTCGCCTCTGATGTTCATGCGGCCGATTTAGTTCGTGCCTTTCACGCCGCTCGTCCTGATCGCCCTGGTGGTCGTGGTGAGGGTTCGGTGACCCCTCACTAAGGGGGGGGTACTGTTGTGATTTTGCTTTTTGCTCCCTCTAGTGGTCATTAGTGATTTGACTCTGGAGCTTCTGTCTTTTCCTATATCCTCACCTGGGCCGTTAGTTCAGGGGCGTTGCTATATAAGCTCCCTGGACCTTCAGTTCAATGCCTGGCATCGTTGAAATCAGAGCTAATCTGTTGTGCTCTTGTCCTATGATCCTGGTTCCTGTATTTCAAGCTAAGTCTACTTCCTTGCTTTTTGCTTTTGTTTTGTTTGGTATTTTTGTCCAGCTTGTTCCAATCTGTATCCTGACCTTTGCTGGAAGCTCTAGGGGGCTGGTGTTCTCCCCCCGGACCGTTAGACGGTTCGGGGGTTCTTGAATCTCCAGCGTGGATTTTTATAGGGTTTTTGTTGACCAGATAAGTTATCTTGCTATATTCTGCTATTAGTAAGCTGGCCTCTCTTTGCTGAACCTGGTTCATTTCTGTGTTTGTCATTTCCTCTTACCTCACCGTTATTATTTGTGGGGGGCTTGTATCTTGCTTTGGGGTCCCTTTCTCTGGAGGCAAGAGAGGTCTTTGTTTTCTTCTCCTAGGGGTAGTTAGATTCTCCGGCTGGCGCGAGTCATCTAGCGATCACCGTAGGCATGATCCCCGGCTACTTCTAGTGTTGGCGTTAGGAGTGGCTATTTGGTCAACCCAGTTACCACAGCCCTATGAGCTGGATTTTTGAATCTCGCAGACTTACACGTTCCTCTGAGACCCTGTCCACTGGGGTCATAACACCTCCTGACCATAGCCCTTCCACTTGACCAGGTACTGAAGCCTCCGCCTGGAGAGACGAGAATCTAAGATCTTCTCCACCACGTACTCCAACTCGCCCTCAACCAACACCGGAGCAGGAGGCTCAGCAGAAGGAACCACAGGCACAACGTATCGCCGCAACAAGGACCTATGAAATACGTTGTGGATGGCAAACGACACCGGAAGATCCAGGCGAAAGGATACAGGATTAATGATTTCCAATATCTTGTAAGGACCAATGAAGCGAGGCTTAAATTTGGGAGAGGAGACCTTCATAGGAACAAATCGAGAAGACAGCCATACCAAATCCCCAACGCGAAGTCGGGGACCCACACCGCGGCGGCGGTTGGCAAAACGCTGAGCCTTCTCCTTTGACAACTTCAAGTTGTCCACCACATGCCCCCAGATCCGCTGCAACCTATCCACCACGGAATCCACCCCAGGACAGTCAGAAGACTCCACATGTCCTGAGGAAAAACGAGGATGGAAACCAGAGTTGCAGAAAAATGGCGAAACCAAGGTGGCGGAACTAGCCCGATTATTAAGGGCAAATTCAGCCAACGGCAAGAAGGTCACCCAATCATCCTGATCAGAAGAGACAAAACACCTCAAATAAGCCTCCAGAGTCTGATTAGTTCGCTCCGTTTGTCCGTTAGTCTGGGGATGGAAAGCGGATGAAAACGACAACTCAATGCCCATCCTACCACAAAAGGATCGCCAGAACCTGGAAACAAACTGGGATCCTCTGTCCGACACAATATTCTCAGGAATGCCGTGCAAACGAACCACGTTCTGGAAGAACACAGGAACCAGATCAGAAGAGGAGGGCAGCTTAGGCAAGGGAACCAAATGGACCATCTTGGAGAAACGATCACATATCACCCACATGACAGACATGCCCTGAGACACCGGAAGATCAGAAATGAAATCCATAGAGATGTGTGTCCAAGGTCTCTTCGGGACAGGCAAGGGCAAGAGCAACCCGCTGGCACGAGAGCAGCAAGGCTTAGCTCGAGCACAAGTACCACAGGACTGTACAAATGACCGCACATCCCTTGACAAGGAAGGCCACCAAAAGGACCTAGCCACCAGATCTCTGGTGCCAAAAATTCCCGGGTGCCCTGCCAACACCGAGGAATGAACCTCGGAAATGACTCTGCTGGTCCATCTAGCAGGCACAAACAATCTGTCAGGTGGACAAGAGTCAGGCCTACCAGCCTGAAATCTCTGCAACACACGTCGCAGATCTGGAGAAATAGCAGACACGATAACTCCTTCCTTAAGAATACCCACAGGTTCAGCGACTCCAGGAGCATCAGGCACAAAGCTCCTAGACGGAGCATCGGCCTTCACATTCTTAGAACCTGGTAAATACGAGACCACAAAGTCAAAACAGGAGAAAAACAATGACCAGCGGGCCTGTCTAGGATTCAGGCGTTTAGCAGACTCGAGATACATCAGATTTTTGTGATCAGTCAAGACCACCACACGATGCTTAGCACCCTCGAGCCAATGACGCCACTCCTCAAATGCCCACTTCATGGCCAACAACTCCCGATTGCCCACATCATAATTTCGCTCTGCCGGCGAAAACTTCCTAGAGAAAAAGGCACAAGGTCTCATAGTAGAGCAACCAGGGCCTCTCTGCGACAAAACGGCCCCTGCCCCAATCTCCGAAGCATCCACCTCAACCTGAAAGGGAAGTGAGATGTCAGGCTGGCACAAAACAGGCGCCGAAGTAAACCGGCGTTTTAACTCCTGGAAAGCCTCCACGGCAGCAGGAGCCCAGTTAGCTACATCAGAGCCTTTCTTGGTCATATCCGTCAGCGGTTTAACAACGCTAGAGAAATTTGCGATAAAACGACGGTAGAAGTTAGCAAAACCCAAGAACTTCTGAAGACTCTTAACTGACGAGGGTTGAGTCCAATCATGAATAGCTCGGACCTTGACTGGATCCATCTCCACAGCAGAAGGGGAAAAAATGAACCCCAAAAAGGGAACCTTCTGTACACCAAAGAGACACTTTGAGCCTTTTACAAACAAAGAATTTTCACGCAGAATCTCAAAAACCATCCTGACCTGCTCCACATGCGAGTCCCAATCATCAGAAAAAAACAGAATATCATCCAGATAAACAATCAAAAATTTATCCAGATACTTCCGGAAAATGTCATGCATGAAGGACTGAAAAACTGAAGGTGCATTAGAGAGACCGAATGGCATCACCAAGTACTCAAAATGACCTTCGGGCGTATTGAATGCGGTTTTCCATTCATCGCCCTGCCTAATGCGCACAAGGTTGTACGCACCACGAAGGTCTATCTTGGTGAACCACTTGGCACCTTTAATCCGGGCAAACAAATCTGACAACAGCGGCAAAGGATACTGAAATTTGACAGTGATCTTATTTAAAAGCCGATAGTCAATACAAGGCCTCAAAGATCCGTCCTTTTTGGCCACAAAAAAGAATCCCGCACCAAGAGGGGAAGAAGAAGGACGGATATGCCCCTTCTCAAGAGACTCCTTGATATATGAACGCATCGCGGTATGTTCAGGTACCGACAGATTAAACAGCCTCCCCTTAGGAAACTTACTGCCAGGAATCAAATCTATTGCACAGTCACATTCCCTATGAGGAGGCAGTGCACTGGACTTAGACTCGCTGAAGACATCCTGATAATCAGACAAATACGCCGGAACTTCCGAAGGCGTAGAAGAAGCAATAGACAAGGGCAGGGAATCTCCATGAATTCCATGGCAGCCCCAACTTGACACTGACATAGCCTTCCAGTCCAAGACTGGATTATGGGTCTGTAACCATGGCAAACCCAAAACAACCAAATCATGCATTTTATGCAGAACAAGAAAACGTATTACCTCCCGATGTTCGGGAGTCATGCACATGGTAACCTGTGTCCAAAACTGCGGTTTATTTTTTGCCAATGGCGTAGAATCAATACCCCTAAGAGGGATAGGATTTTCCAATGGCTCAAGAACAAATCCGCAGCGCTTGGCAAATGACAGATCCATAAGGCTCAGGGCAGCACCCGAGTCCACAAACGCCATGACAGGATACGATGACAGTGAGCAAATCAAAGTTACAGATAGAATAAATTTAGGTTGCAAATTACCAATGGCGACCGGACTAACAACCTTAGTAAGACGTTTAGAGCATGCTGAGATAACATGTGTAGAATCACCACAGTAGTAACACAAGCCATTCTGGCGTCTATGAATTTTCCGCTCATTTCTAGTCAAGATTCTATCACATTGCATTAAATCAGGTGTCTGTTCAGACAACACCATGAGGGAATTAGCGGTTTTGCGCTCCCGCAACCGCCGGTCGATTTGAATAGCCAGGGCCATAGAATCATTCAGACCTGTGGGAATGGGAAAACCCACCATCACATTCTTAATGGCTTCAGAAAGGCCATTTCTAAAATTAGCAGCCAATGCACACTCGTTCCACTGGGTCAGCACGGACCATTTCCGAAATTTTTGGCAATACACTTCAGCCTCGTCCTGGCCCTGAGACATAGCCAGCAAGGCCTTTTCTGCCTGAATCTCAAGATTGGGTTCCTCATAAAGCAAACCGAGCGCCAGAAAAAACGCATCAATGTCAGCCAATGCCGGATCTCCTGGCGCCAGCGAGAAGGCCCAATCCTGAGGGTCGCCCCGTAAAAAAGAAATAACAATTTTTACTTGCTGAGCGGAGTCTCCAGATGAACAGGGTTTCAGGGACAAATACAATTTACAATTATTCCTGAAATTTCTAAATTTAAATCGGTCTCCGGAAAACGGTTCAGGAATCGGTATCTTAGGTTCTGACATAGGACTTCTGATAACATAATCTTGTATGCCCTGCACACGAGCAGCAAGCTGGTCCACACTTGTAATCAAGGTCTGGACATTCATGTCTGCAGCAAACACAAGCCACTCAGAGATAAAGGGGAAAAGAAAAAAAAATGAGAGAGAGAAAAAAAAACTCAGAACTTTCTTTCTTATAATCCTGCTTCTGCAATGCATTTAACATTTAATACTGGCCTGGCAAACTGTTATGACCCCAATGGCGAGGGTCTCAGAGAAACAAGTAAGTCTGCGACGTACAAAAATCCAGCTCATAGGGCAGTGGTAACTGGGTTGACCATATATCTACTCCTAACGCCAACACTAGCAGTAGCCGGGGAACATGCCTACGTTGGTCGCTAGATGTCTCGCGCCAGCCGGAGGACTAACTACCCCTAGAAGAGGAAAACAAAGACCTCTCTTGCCTCCAGAGAATAGACCCCAAAAGTAGGATAGTAGCCCCCCACAAATAATAACGGTGAGGTAAGAGGAAATGACAAACACAGAGATGAACTAGATTTTAGCAAAGAGAGGCCCACTTACTAATAGCAGAATGTAGTAAGATAACTTATATGGTCAACAAAAACCCTATCAAAATCCACGCTGGAGATTCAAGAACCCCCGAACCGTCTAACGGCCCGGGGGGAGAACACCAGCCACCCTAGAGCTTCCAGCAAGGTCAGGAAACAGATAATATACAAGCTGGACAAAAATGCAAACCAAAACAAATAGCAAAAAGCAAGAAAGCAGACTTAGCTTAATCAAGCAGGAACCAGGATCAGTAGACAAGAGCACTACAGATTAGCTCTGATATAAATGTTGCCAGGCATTGAACTGAAGGTCCAGGGAGCTTATATAGCAACACCCCTGACCTAACGACCCAGGTGAGCATACAAGGGATGAATGACATACCCAGAGTCAAATCACTAGTAGCCACTAGAGGGAGCCAAAAGGTAAATTGACAACACAGATGGACTAGTAAAGTGATTTCGGAGGTTCATTGTTCTGTGTTGGCTGGTCATCCTGGGATTTTTGGTACCAGAGATTTGGTTGGTAGGTCCTTTTGGTGGCCTTCTTTGTCACGGGATGTGCGTTCTTTTGTGCAGTCCTGTGGGACTTGTGCGCGGGCCAAGCCTTGCTGTTCCCGCGCTAGTGGGTTGCTTTTGCCTTTGCCGGTCCCTGAGAGGCCTTGGACGCATATTTCTATGGATTTTATTTCGGATCTTCCGGTTTCCCAGAGGATGTCGGTTATCTGGGTGGTTTGTGACCGGTTTTCTAAGATGGTTCATTTGGTACCTTTGCCTAAGTTGCCTTCCTCTTCTGATTTGGTTCCGTTGTTTTTTCAGCATGTGGTTCGTTTGCATGGCATTCCGGAGAATATTGTGTCCGATAGAGGTTCCCAGTTTGTTTCTAGGTTTTGGCGGGCCTTTTTTGCTAGGCTGGGCATTGATTTGTCTTTTTCTTCCGCGTTTCATCCTCAGACAAATGGCCAAACCGAGCGAACTAATCAGACTTTGGAAACTTATTTGAGATGCTTTGTGTCTGCTGATCAGGATGATTGGGTGGCTTTCTTGCCATTGGCCGAGTTTGCCCTTAATAATCGGGCTAGTTCTGCTACCTTGGTTTCACCCTTCTTTTGTAACTCTGGTTTTCATCCTCGTTTTTCTTCGGGGCAGGTTGAGCCTTCTGATTGTCCTGGGGTGGACTCTGTGGTTGACAGGTTGCAGCAAATTTGGGCTCATGTTGTTGACAATTTGGTGTTGTCTCAGGAGGGGGCTCAGCGTTTTGCTAACCGTCGTCGGTGTGTTGGTTCCCGGCTTCGGGTTGGGGATTTGGTCTGGTTGTCTTCCCGTCATGTTCCTATGAAGGTTTCTTCCCCTAAGTTTAAGCCTCGGTTTATTGGCCCTTATAGGATTTCTGAGATTATCAATCCAGTGTCTTTTCGTTTGGCCCTTCCAGACTCTTTTTCCATCCATAATGTTTTTCATAGATCTTTGTTGCGGAAATATGTGGTGCCCGTTGTTCCCTCTGTTGATCCTCCTGCCCCGGTGTTGATTGATGGGGAGTTGGAGTATGTGGTTGAGAAGATTTTGGATTCTCGTTTTTCGAGGCGGAAGCTTCAGTATCTTGTCAAATGGAAGGGTTATGGCCAGGAGGATAATTCTTGGGTTGTTGCCTCCGATGTTCATGCTGAGGATTTGGTTCGTGCCTTTCATTTGGCTCGTCCGGATCGGCCTGGGGGCTCTGGTGAGGGTTCGGTGACCCCTCCTCAAGGGGGGGGGGGGTACTGTTGTGATTTCTGCTCTTGGGCTCCCTCCGGTGGTTATAAGTGGTAGTGCTGCTGTCTCTGGATCACAGCATTCATCAGGTGTGTCAAGTTTTTGCAATCCTGACTGGGCTATTTAGCCTTGCTTGACCCTTTAGTCAGTGCCAGTTGTCCATTGTTCCTGGAGGATTCACATCCTTGCCTGCTCTCTCCTGCTTTGCTGTTCCTTTCAACAAAGATAAGTTCTGGCCTTGATTTTTGCTGTCCACATGCTGTGGCCTTATTGTTCAGTTCTTTTCCATGTTTTTGTCTTGTCCAGCTTGGTCTGAATAAGGATTTGTTTAGCCAAGCTGGTATCTCTGGAGATGCAGATATACTCTCCATATCTTTAGTTAGCTGTGGAGATTTTTGTATTTTCTGTGGTGGATATTTTCTAGTGTTTTAATACTGACCGCATAGTACTCTGTCCTATCCTTTCTATTTAGCTAGAAGTGGCCTCCTTTGCTAAATTCTGATTTCAGTCTGTGTATGTTTTTTCCCTCTCCTCTCACAGTCAATATTTGTGGGGGGCTGGCTATCCTTTGGGAATTTTCTCTGAGGAAAGATAGTTTTCCCTTTTCTATATCTAGGGGTAATTAGTCCTCCGGCTGTGTCGAGATGTCTAGCGAGTGATAGGTACATTCCACGGCTACTTCTAGTTGCGGTGTTAAGTTCAGGGTCTGCGGTCAGTACAGGTACCACCTTCTCCAGAGTACGTCTCATGCTGCTCTTAGGCCACCAGATCATAAGATCGTGCATCAGAATAGCGAGGCGTGGCAGCACACAAGATATATATATATATATATATATATATATATATATATATATAATCTAGAAAAATGAAGGCAGCACTCCATAAGAAAAAATAAAGGTGGTTTATTGGCCCATGTGCGACATTTCAGTCCAGGATGTGGGCCTTTCTCAAGCACATCCACATCCTGGACTGATGGACTGAAACGTTGCACATGGACCAATAAAGCACCTTTATGTTTTCTATTGGAGTGCTGCCTTCATTTTTCTTGATTATAGCATGAGGCTTGGTATATACCTGGAAGGATTTCTTGCACCCTTTGTTTTCTTTTGGTGCTGCTTTTTGTTTTCTATATATATATATATATATATATATATATATATATATATATATAATAAAAAAAGGAGAGAGAAAAAAAGGCACCACTTTGCAGCAAAGTCTGATAATCACATATGTGGCACACATGCGTCAACTATAACGCCCCTTTCACGCTCAACATCCCGTTGACCCATAGAAGCGCTGTTGAGCGTGAAACGGCCATCGTCAGCACTGGCTCACACACTCATTCATCTGTTCTCCTGGTCATGATGTTTTAAACGTTGAAATAAAGCAAGATTTTTAAGGATCGGTGAGTGCTATCCGTTTTTTCTATTTTCTGCATTTATATATGTGTGTGTATATATACAGGTCCTTCTCAAAAAATTAGCATATAGTGTTAAATTTCATTATTTACCATAATGTAATGATTACAATTAAACTTTCATATATTATAGATTCATTATCCACCAACTGAAATTTGTCAGGTCTTTTATTGTTTTAATACTGATGATTTTGGCATACAACTCCTGATAACCCAAAAAACCTGTCTCAATAAATTAGCATATTTCACCCGTCCAATCAAATAAAAGTGTTTTTTAATAACAAACAAAAAAACCATCAAATAATAATGTTCAGTTATGCACTCAATACTTGGTCGGGAATCCTTTGGCAGAAATGACTGCTTCAATGCGGCGTGGCATGGAGGCAATCAGCCTGTGACACTGCTGAGATGTTATGGAGTCCCAGGATGCTTCAATAGCGGCCTTAAGCTCATCCAGAGTGTTGGGTCTTGCGTCTCTCAACTTTCTCTTCACAATATCCCACAGATTCTCTATGGGGTTCAGGTCAGGAGAGTTGGCAGGCCAATTGAGCACAGTAATACCATGGTCAGTAAACCATTTACCAGTGGTTTTGGCACTTTGAGCAGGTGCCAGGTCATGCTGGAAAATGAAATCTTCATCTCCATAAAGCATTTCAGCCGATGGAAGCATGAAGTGCTCCAAAATCTCCTGATAGCTAGCTGCATTGACCCTGCCCTTGATGAAACACAGTGGACCAACACCAGCAGCTGACATGGCAACCCACACCATCACTGACTGTGTGTACTTGACACTGGACTTCAGGCATTTTGGCATTTCCTTCTCCCCAGTCTTCCTCCAGACTCTGGCACCTTGATTTCCGAATGACATGCAAAATTTGCTTTCATCAGAAAAAAGTACTTGGGACCACTTAGCAACAGTCCAGTGCTGCTTCTCTGTAGCCCAGGTCAGGCGCTTCTGCCGCTGTTTATGGTTCAAAAGTGGCTTTACCTGGGGAATGCGGCACCTGTAGCCCATTTCCTGCACACGCCTGTGCACGGTGGCTCTGGATGTTTCCACACCAGACTCAGTCCACTGCTTCCTCAGGGTCCGGTCACCTCTTCTCGTTGTACAGCGTTTTCTGCCACATTGTTTCCTTCCAACAGACTTACCATTGAGGTGCCTTGATACAGCACTCTGGGAACAGCCTATTTGTTGAGAAATTTCTTTCTGGGTCTTACCCTCTTGCTTGAGGGTGTCAATGATGGCCTTCTTGACATCTGTCAGGTCGCTAGTCTTACCCATGATGGGGGTTTTGAGTAATGAACCAGGCAGGGAGTTTTTAAAAGCCTCAGGTATCTTTTGCATGTGTTTAGAGTTAATTAGTTGATTCAGAAGATTAGGGTAATAGGTCGTTTAGAGAACCTTTTCTTGATATGCTAATTTATTGAGACAGGTTTTTTGGGTTATCAGGAGTTGTATGCCAAAATCATCAGTATTAAAACAATAAAAGACCTGACAAATTTCAGTTGGTGGATAATGAATCTATAATATATGAAAGTTTAATTGTAATCATTACATTATGGTAAATAATGAAATTTAACACTATATGCTAATTTTTTGAGAAGGACCTGTACACATTTATATGTAAGGAGACTCTATCATTTCTAATTATGCTATTCTTACTGACTTTCTTAGACATTATATACATTATACAGGGTGGGCCATTTACATGGATACACCTGGGTGGGCCATTTATAAAGTTGGATCCAAAATGGCCACCATGGTCTTGAAAAGATTTCTCCCTCCCATATACTAATGTGCCACAAGCAGGAAGTTGATATCACCAACCATTCACATTTTATTTAGGTGTATCCATATACCCACGTGTATCCATATACATGGCCCACTTTGTATATGCAACAGAAATGAGTGAATAAATTATAAATTCTAAAACCTCTGCTAACAATGTATAAGAGTAATATGTCTTTCATTCCACATTTTTACCAGTTAAGCTCCACGTAGTAAGAACCTCCTCTATATACTGTACTTACTGAGCTGTACGCATGGGGTGATGGAAATGAATGACATGATTAGACACAGGCTGATGTTAATGCTTATCAGTCCTTTGTTCAGGACACAGCCAGCAGGATGGGTGAAGTAATTGTAAAGCAAATAGAAGGCCATTGTGGCAATGGAATAGAAGAGCAATGTGGCAATCAGGACCGCAAAGTACCAGCGTTTGTCTTTAGCTGCCCCAGTTAGCCTGAGAAGAGAGAAACAGATACAAGTTGCGACCTTTAATATTTCATCATCCTAATGGGCATTGGTTACATCACTGAGAATAGACTATATGCTCATAAGTCCTTTCTACATATTTCTCTGCATTGACCATGTGTACAGTAGTTGTAGAGAGGAAGGAGCAAAGGATACAGGTACAGTCTCCTAACAATGAGCGACCTCTGACTCCAATGACCTGGAGGTTGTATGTTAATTTGTTCAGGTCTCCCAGATCCCCTTTTACTATCCATCAACCTGGAAAGCTCTTCTGCTTGGGACAAAACAGTCCCTTGTCTGTGTGTGTATATATACAGTTGTGAATTTTAAATAGTTCAACATAAATTTGACCTAAAACTACAACCGATTTTCAAACAGGTCATGAACACAGATAAAAAGAGCCAAATAAAACAAATGAGTCAAAAATATTAGACTTTGACATTTTTAAATGAGGAAAGAGATCTAATATCACATGTCTGTGAGTGGCAAAAGAATGTGAACTTTTAGGATTAGCATAAAGTATGAAGGTGAATTAGAGTCTGATGTTTTTAATCAATGGGATGAGAATCAGGTGTGAGTGAGTGACCTGTTTTATTTAAAGAACATGGATCCAAGTCTGATCTTCACAATACATGGCCATCAACAGGACACTGAACAACAATGGTGTATATAGTAGGATTGCAGGGAGAAAGCCACTGCTTTCCAAAAAGAACACTGCTGCCCCTCTGCAATTTGATAAGATCACCTGGACAA